>NW_026883648.1:0-5097 GCF_032173495.1 Musca vetustissima
TAAATGGACGGACGGACATGCGTAAATCGACTCAGAAAGTGACATAATACTACAAAGATATAATACCTTGTACCACAGTATGGTGAAGAGTATAACCAGTAAGGAAAGTAGTAAAGTCGGACGGGGCCGACTACTGTGAGACCCTTCACCACTTTGGGTATATTCAACCGAAATATATTTAAGGGTCTTTAGTACACCATTTACCTTAAATCGAACGAAAATACATATGGGAGCTATATCTAAATCTGAACCGATTTTCAGGAAACTTTATACACATCATTCTAGACCTAATTCAGTACGCTGTGCCAAATTTCGTGCAAAACTTAACACACATCATTCTAGAACTAATTCATAACGCTGTGCCAAATTTCATGCAAATCGAAAGATAAATAGGGACTTTAGTACATCAATTACATTAAATCGGACGAAAATATATATGTGAGCTATATCTAAATCTGAACCGATATTTCCCAATTTCAATAGGGTTCGTCCTTGGACCAAATAAGTGACCTTTGCCAAATTTCATCGAAATCGGATCATAAATGCGACCTGTACTTTGTTCAAAAAAAAAAATACATGGACGGACGGACATGCGTAAATCGACTCAGAACGTGATTCTATGCATATTCTCAAAAGGAACTATGGGTCTATCTCGTTTCCTTTTGCCTGTTACAAACATTTGCACAAAGATATAATACCCTGTACCACAGTGTGGTGAAGGGTATAAAAAGGTAGCGTAACTTTTATGCAGGGTAATATTAAAACTTGGGCTTATATATACACCGCACAAATTTGTATATAAGTAAGCCTTTCACAACCCTTTATACCAAATTACAGCCTCAACGGTGGGAAAATGCGGCTAAGTCTTCAAAATACCGAAAATGTCAGTTTACGGTTGCCGCAAAACCTGACATTGATGATTTGTGGTAAAAAGATTTGACACCCCATAAAATTTTAATAAATCAAATTAGATCGAATTCTGTTGAAACTTGGGAAGCTACCCGCAAATTTATGGCAATATTTAACATTTTTTGGTAGGGAAATTTTCTACTCGATTAGAATACAAAATATAAAATTACAGCTAATTTGTTTGAAACGCTAAAATATCGAAATTTGGAATGTAGTGTTATATGGGGGCATCCCTAAAAAGTAAAACAATATAGCTAATTTTTAGTAAGAAGATTTCAAAATTAAATCAAATTGGAGCCAATTCGGTAAAAAAACATGTCCAAAACCCTTAAAACACCGAATAATGGGTGCTACCATTATATGGGAGCTACCAGGAACCATAGGACAATGTTGTTTTTTTTCGTAGGGACATGTTCTACTCAATGACAATAGAAAATATTAAATTTCTCCCATATTGGTTGAAACGTGAGCTCAAGCACTCCAAAATACCGATCTTTGGGGTGTAGTGTTATATGGGGGCTTCACTATAAGGTGGACCAAAATTGAGAATTTTTAGTAGGAAGATTTGCTACCATACCACAATTAAAAATAACAAATTACAACTAAGTAGGTGGAAACATGTGCCCAAAACCATCAAAATACTGAAGAATGGGAGGTTCCGTTATATGGGGCTACCAAAAAAATATAAGCCTATGTTGCTAATTTTTCGTAGGCAGATATTATAGCCAAATTGAATATAAAACACCAAATTACAGCTGATTATGTTGAAAAAAGTGTCTAAATCCCCCAAATAGCAGGGCTATCCTAAAATAGGACGGATATCAACCATTTTCGGTAGGAAGATTTTATACCCAATGAGAACCATACGTAGCAAATTACATTCAATTCGGGTAAAAAAGTGTCGAAGAGCCCATATTACCGAATATTTAGGGCTATACAAATACGTAGACGCTTTATACCCCATTTGCAATACCAATCTTCCCAGGTGTAATATCAATGTCAGTGCAAAATGCCAATGCTCTATCTCAAATACTGCGATCTCTATCATGATTTCTACAGACGTGCTCCCATGAAAGATATAGAATTTTATTCTGATGAAGAAGGTGTAATATATATTAAATTTGTCATTTCCTTTTAAACACATCGAAATATTCACCGGAGATACAAAATTTTGCACAGCGTACTGAATTAGGTCCATTTTGATGTTTCGTGGAAATCGGTTCTGATTTAGATATAGCTCCCATATATAGTTTAGTTCGATTTATGGATATTGTACAACAAACCCCATATATTTTTCCGGTTGAGACGCAATTTTGCACAGCGTACTGAATCAGGTCCAATTTGATGACTTTGATGTTTTGTTTGAAATCGGTTGAGATTTAGATATAGCTCCCATATATATTGTCGCCCGATTTTATGTAAATAGTGCACCAAGTGCGAAGTTTTGTGGAAATCGGTTCAGATTTAGATAAAGCTTCCATATATAGCTTCGTCCGATTTTTGGTAAATGGTGCACCAGCTCATTTTTTTGGCCCAAGGACGAAACCTTTTGAAATTGGGAAAAATCGGTTCAGATTTGGATATAGCTCCCATATGTATTTTTGTCCGATTTTTGGTAAATGGTGCACCAAAGACCCTGAAAATCTTTTGATTTGCACGAATTATGGCATGGCGTACTGAATTAGGTCCAGAATGGTGTGTACAAAGTTTCGTAAAAATCGGTTCAGATTTAGATATAGCTCCCATATATAGTTTCGTCCGATTTAAGGTAAATGGGGCACCAAAGTCCGTCTATATCTTTCGATTTGCATGAAATTTGGCACAGAGTACTGAAGTAGGTCCAGAATGATGTGTGCAATGTTTCGGCCCAGTCCGACTTTATTACTTTTCTTTCTGTTTTTTTTGCGCAGATGTATGCCAGTGTCCAAAACCCAAAACGCTGTAATGCCAAATTATAGTCTCTTCGGTTAGAAAATGTGGCTAAACTCCTAAATACGGAAATTTATACGGTACTTTATATGGGACCTATGTAAAAACTTTGACCTAGTATAATCATTTTCTGTGGCAAAGTCGGGTTTTTGTAGGCTAACTCAAAATGCCAGATTATAACCTTTGCGGAAAAAGACTTCTATTCTTCAACCTTTGGAAAATTGTCGGTTCCGTTATTTTGTAACGTGAACCCATTTCCAATCCAAAAATTAATATAAATGTCAGTGCAAAAACTTCAAAGCTCAACAGACAGAAGGGCGGACAAATGGACGGACATGGCTAAATTGGCATTTATGAGGTGTTGCGAACGGAATGACAAATTTAATATACTCTCTATGTTATGGAGTAAAACCGGATTCTGAAATCATGTAAATACAGTAAAGTATAAATATATTAGAGTACCGCTTTACGTGGGCTACCTTAAAAGATGGACAAATATTAATATTTCTTGGTGAAAATAAAAAATGTTACTCAATTTGGTTGAAAAATTTAAATACACAATAGTGTTGTGTACGTTATACAGGGGTTGCCCCAAACTTCAGTAAATATTGGCAATATTTTTAGTGGGGAGATTTTTTACCTAATGAGAATTTCAAATATACAGTAAAATTAGTTGAAAATCGTCCTTGAAATTCCTCAAAATCTGGCAAATATATATAACAGGATATAGTGGCGGCTATACCAAATTCCAAACATTCTAATAGTAGTAGTAATTTAAGTAAAATTCCAAAACTCTATTCTATCGATCTCTATTAAAATTTCAACACACACAGATATGACTAGTGCAACGTTTATAAAGAACAACCCTATGGTTACCCATAATGATGACACTAACTGGTCAAAGTTCTTAAAACCGCCCATTAAATACCAATTTCCGTAGGGCACATAATTATTGTATTTTTATTACGATGTTGTAATTTGCCATAATATGGCTGATATGTTGCATTTCCTTCACTAAGTTCCCTTCGGTCATTTCGTAGAATAGTTTTATGTTCTTTTTTCTCTACTATCTTATTTACAAAAGTTCAATCAACACTATTTTGGTGGCATGTTGCACTGTAATGCACCATGGTTGCAAAACAATTTAGCCAACCTTCGCTAAGCATGGCTGCCAATGTAGACGTTCTGGCCGCCGACCTTTTTATTACTTTGGATGTTCAATGTCCGTCCAATGCCTTTGGTTTCGTTGCAGTGTATGAAGTAATCAATTGCCATCTTTTTTACATCATGAAATTTAACAAATCATTGTTCCTAATGGAAGGGTTTTATTTTAAAGAAGAAAAAAAAAACATCAACAACAACGACAGCAGACCTGACTTATTGTGGGTTGTTCAGCTTTGTTCACCGCTCTCTCGCGTGGGTTTATAACTTTCTGTTGGCCGTAGTTTTTTTTCGGATGTTGGCAACATTGTTCGCCTTAATGGATTTTTTGGTTATTTCACACTTTAGGCAATGGCAATTTGACGTAGGTCGTGATTAGACATTTAAAGGCGTAGTGTTGCTTGCCAGCCATCCAGTTACAGCCATTCAATAGATAGCTGTTTGGATATTTAGAAGAAAACTATGTAATGCCTTCAAAACATTCCCAAAACAAAAATTCGTCTGGAATAGAAAGGGTATGATGGAATATCGATGATGTAATGATGTAGCAAAAAAAAACATATCTTATGTAATAATTCTAAAATACATTCCAATGGAATAGAAGTTCGAGGCATATAATTTACGCTTTCTAAATTTACAATGAAAGAATAAAACTCTAGCGGTAAACAGTTAATAAAAGATCTTGTTAATGGAATTGACTTAATGTAAAAAAATCTTTAAATTGATGTAATACAGTGTTTATAACCTTCACGGTTAGTTAGAAGAAATTTGTTAGAAAAAATTATAAATGGTATAAAATGATCCATACAATCAAATCACAACAATCATCTGCTTGCAAGTTTTAATAAAATAAACGTAGAGGTCATAAATGAACGGACAAAATAATTTAATTTCCCAAATAACATTAAAGAACAATATTATATCCTGATAAGTAGGGGAAAGGATGATCAAGTACAGATCTAAAGGGTAATTTTTAGCTATTCATTATCTTCATAGTCTTGTCTTGGAAAACTGGTCCAAGTTCCACTTTTTTTATCAAAAAATTGTGTTCAGCGACGAAGTTCACTTTTGGCTCATTGGATACGTAGAATAGAATCA
>NW_026883649.1:0-5116 GCF_032173495.1 Musca vetustissima
ATTACAAGTGGCGTTGGATTTTACTCGGAATTCAACGAAACCATTGGTCAGTGTGGTCTTGTATCCACCATCCCCGTCATTGCACAAAATAATTTGTCATTGTGAGGTAATCACATTGTCGAAATATGATTGCATCACAAAAGTCCAACATTAGGGGAATGATTTAGTATTGAGTTTGTATTTGCAGTTGAAACCATTTATACATACAAACATTTTAACAATTCCAACAATTGTGCTTAGTATATGGAGTCCTTTGTTCTCCACCGAGAAGTTGATTGTCATTCATGTTGAATTATATATGAAATCGGTGTTTTTGTGCAGGTCTGGAATCAAAACAGCGATTGGTGAACAATCAACATCATTGCATCGTTGAACTTTAGTTGAAATGAAGTGGGGCATTTATTTAAAAGAGACGTGAGCGACATATTCATAGACTATTGGGTAAAGGTAACAAATATAAAATATAGTTTCTAAAGCTAAGTAGGCATTGAAAAATATTATTTAAAATATTCACTCCTAGATAGATATGTAAAATTATTTCTGTAAAAAATCCACGTCAAATCCAAAAATAACATTTGAAAATATTTGAATTCCATATGTCGCTCCCTTTTTAAGTTGGAATTCATCTATCAATTTGAAAAAAAAAAATAAATTCCTTAAATTGTATGTATGTATGTCGATTGGCATATTTTTAATAAATTAAAAAAAGTATATTTTCTAAAGCTGAAAATTGATCTCAATATTAACCATGGTTGTTACAAATTATATTTTTAAATTTTAGTGGCAGGAAACCTCAAATATTTTTAATTTTTAATAAATATAAATTATTTAGGAATTTTTGCCACTGAAAATGTGATATGCGTACATTTCAAAGGAAGATATTTTCATTTAAATGTTGAAAGCTGAATACTGTCAAAACCAAATTTATGAGAAAAAATGGAAACATATGACTGCATGAGACTACCTTGTATAATTATGCGATGATATAGCTGTATCTTTCTATATACTTTCAAATCCCTTCAATAATTTATTTTCCTTTAATTTTTATACCCTACACAACTATGTTGTCAGGGTATTATAGCTTTGTGCAGGCCCAAAAGTTTGTAACGCCGCGAAATATTGGTCCTAGACCCACCTTTAAGTATACCGATCGTCATATCTCGACTAGCTGAATCCAATATAATTTGTAAACACGATACAGGCCACAGTTATGGACCAATCTTCACGAATTTTTGAATGTAGGCTGGGTTCTGGCCAATGAAGACCCCTATTGTTTTTAGAAAAGATCGATTAATATTTAGGGGATTAAATGGACCAAAAACTTTATTTTTGTCGGTTTTTCCCACCGCAATTATGGCCCAAACACCCCGAATTTTTGCATGAAGAAGGGGATAGGACCAAAGAATAAGCATGCCTGTTTTGATAAAGATCGGTGAATATTTAGCGGGTCAAATGGAAAGTGACTTTTGTGTGAAAAATTACAAAATCTTTATTCTGGGGCATATATACTTGCTCCTGAAGGACATATACCCGAGAAGTTGGTAGTGTATCCAAGAGGAGTTGTTGACCTTCAAATAATACCAATTATATGGCTGTATGTACTCTGATGTGGGAGTTATCCGTAATTAGGTAAAGGTGACTATGCGCCTAGTATTACTATTACTCCATTAAAGGACGGAAATGTCGCGCTGATCGCTTTGAAATTGTACATGAAGTTCCGATTATGGTCAAGGACGACGCCTATAGTTTTCGGTGAAGTTGAGATTTCATTCAGAGGGTGCAATGAACAGAAAACTTTAATTTTGTTTTCTAGTCGTTCTAGAGAAGCAGTGCCCAAAATAGGTCCCATGGGCTGTCGGTGTGTGTCAAAACTCTCACACACACCATGATAAAAGTAGAAACATTTGAAAATAAAAAATATTTCCAAAATTGTCATTCATTCCTTTTTGCTTTCATACACTGAACGAAAAAATTTGGACATTTTTCGCAAAAAATAGTTTAGAAAAAGTCGAAATATGTGGCAAATACAATGGTAATTGGCAAAACAGAAGCAAATCTATTCGAGTATAGGAAAATATATAATTAAAAAGCATATTTGCATTGAATTCAAAATGTTTTTCTGTCTTAACATTTGAAATACAAGTTTTTACAATTTTTCTCACAGTTTACTAAGAGAGAAAAATACATTTGAAAATTGTGTATTTGAAACAAACACAATAACAAACATTTGCATGTATTAGTGTGGACAGCCCTATTCTAGACCAAATACTTAAAGCGGCTGTTTAGATGATCATCGGTCAATAGTCCGAGGGTCAAATTAACAAAACCCTAAAGTGACCAAGTATAAATAAGTGCAAATATCACGAAATATTGCCTAGGCTCAGAATGTAGAACCGCAGAAAGTTTGCTTTTCGTGGTAGTTGTGTAGGTCGGCCCCGTCCGACTATACTGCTCCACTCGCTGGTTTTTTTATACGAATTAAGGTCATTTGTTGTTGTCAGTAGGTAAATTCCTTTGCCTTCCTCTTCCAATATTTCTTATCATCTTTATCCAAACAACAGTTTATTATTTCAAATGGTAATGGTATTGTAAGCGAGTTTCTTTTATTGTCGATATTGTCGTTTTTATACAAAACGATAACTTTACTAACTACAACCAGAAAAGCGGAAGATTTAAGCGTGAAATCAATGACAAGGCAATGTCTCGACAAACTTGTAAATATTTTAAGGCCAATTCAGAAAAATAAACAGGATATGCACAATATTTGACAGCATGTCAAATGCATGTCAATGTTCCCTCGAAGGAACATACTCATGCCTTTCTGCAACCTATGGTAAATTTAATTTCATTAGGGTAGATTTAGAGTGATCTGCATACTATGGGTCAAATTTATGGAAAACGATTATTAGCAAAATTGATACACGCATTCGGTACGTCGCACTATGTCGCGAGTTCATATAAACAGCGGCCAAAAATAGAAGGTGTTATCCTAAGTTAATGAAATTTGGTACAGAGCAACTGACAAAAAGTTGGATAGATCGGACCAAGATTTGGTATACATCCCATATAATGGGTCTTGAGAATGTCACCCTTTTTGGCCTATAAAATCTTTAATACTCAACAAAATTCAATGAAAATTGGCAATTTACATTTATTTAGGCCTATAAAGCACCTGACCAATAACTGGAAAAATCTGACCAAAATTTGATATACCTCCCATACAAAGGGTCTTGAAAATTTTACTATTGTGGGCTATATAATCTTTAGTATTCAACCAAATTCAATGAAAATTGACAATTTATGTTTACTTATGCCTATAACGCAACGGACCAAAAACTGGGTATATTGGACCAAGATTTGATATACCTCCCATACAAAGGGTCTTGAAAAATCCGATTTTTTGACCAATAAAATTGTTTTATTAATACAAATTCCATGAAAATTTTCAAAATTTGAAAGTAATTTGAAGTAATTTGGACGAAGACAGTAATAGGTGTTGCAATTTAGTTGTTGGTCCATGTTACAGGTACCTACCATACCAAAATTCCTTTTGTATTATAAAATCGTTATATGCAACTAAATTAAGTATAGTAGTTTTATTTTTGTTATTTTTATTATAATAAAATATTTGATATACATTAATTATTAATAAATTACTTTTTTATCATTCACAAAATCAAAACACACATCAGAGATATATATATAAAACTAGCATTGGCCCGCTACGTTGTTAGCAAATCTTTTTATAGTTCAAAAATAAACATTAATTTAGGTACAAAATATACTTTTGGATTAATAATAAATTTTAAACATTTTAATTAGATGTTTTATATCATAGATTTTTTTAAAAAAACTTACTTATTTTATATTTTCTGAAAGTGTACATTTTTTTTCGATCCTCTCGACGGACCAATGCAAATAGTACCATAATACGTTTCTTGACCTTTTTTGTTCCTTTCGGTAATTTAATACTATTGTTGTAAATATGTAGTACGTTCTTTGGTCCGCTTTTTCAGTTCTCGACAAATTGTGCATGGGTGACCATGTTTTCGCAGTGTCATTGTAAACGTTTATTCATTTGGTTGTAAGGACGCAGGAAGAATTCTGTGATAGTTTTCTTTCGTCAAACAAATTTTGTGCATTCCAACAATCATTTCAAACATAACTAATGTAATTTTTTTCATATATATTTATTACAAAAAAAGTTATTATAAATTTCAGTAAAATGGCATGGGTGGGGCACCTTTGAACATGCCCATTAGACTCGAGTAAAAAACGGAGTTTTTAATTTTTGGCTTCGATTTCTCAAAATTTCAAATGGGCTAATAAGATTATGAAATTATCTGCATTTTTTACTATATTAATTTTTGCTTTAAAGTCATTTTATGTTTTAAAAAATTTTGATCTAATTTTTTAAAATTTTTTAAATTTTGAAAATTTTTTATATATTTTTTAATGAATAAATGCAATAATGATATGTATGAATAAAATACATACATGTTTGAACATAAACACTGTAAAAAACCATGTCGTTCAAAAATGCCAAACCTTGTTCAAAGCTGCCTCCTAGGGGGCAGTTTTGAACACTTTGACTTCGTCCTTTAAAACAGTAATCTATATATATAAAAATGGAGCAAGAAAAATGTATACTAACGCATCAATTGAGAACGGCTGGACCGATTTGACTCAAAATTTCTTTCAGTTGTCGGTAATTACAGTGGGAAGGTTTTTATGAAAGAACATTTTGAGAAAAAATCGAGAAAATTTTGCAAAAAATATTTTAAAGAAACGGCTGAACTGATTTGACTTAAAGTTTCTGTTAGTAGTCTGCAATTGAAGTGGAAAGGTTTTAATGAAATAACATTTTGAGAAAAATCCGCGAAAATGTTGCAAAATATATTTTGAAAGATATTAGCATTTCCTCACATTTTATATCGAACCATTATGGTTCCATCTCTTCGTAGTGCTTTTTGGACATATTTAGGGCGAAAATGGGCGTATATCGTATATCTTTATGAGGGAAATTTCTTACCCTATGGCGAATACCGAATTACAGGCAATAAAATGGATATTTTTTACTACTTTCCAAGTACTTTAGGATAAGGATATCCCATGT
>NW_026883650.1:0-51389 GCF_032173495.1 Musca vetustissima
TGTTTAACTTCTAATAGCTGTCATAGTCTGACCGATGAAAGGAACATTTTTGTTGTTTTTGAGGAGATAAAATAAAAATCAAAACCTGATTTTTTTGAGGATTCGGAAAAAAATCTGGCGTATGTACATTTTATCTGAGCAGGATTACATCAATGTTACCATTATATGGTAACTAAACATTTTATGTTTTGATAAAAATTTAACTGGCCTTTTTTTTGTCTAGACTTCGTATATCCATTTCAACTAATTTCCTTAAACTTATTCTAAGTAAATTTATTGCCTATATCTTTTGTATGTCACAATGACTTAACCTTACCTTAAATATTTACAAATTGAAAATTATATGAAAAATTAAGTAATTCTCAACAATTATACCACAAAATGATTTCATTAATAGCACATATAATTCACATTAATTTATGTCAATTGGGGCGAGTTTAAAGCAATCCATGTCGTAGGAAAAGTAATTCATTAGCAAAAATACTTATTTGAATCTGGCCAACAAATCAAATGGGAATAACAGTCATCTAGTAATTTATATGTGGCTTGATAACAAACCACACACACACGCGCACACAACGACAACAACACATAATTGTAGTTTAGAAAAGCCACAATCGCACACACACAAAATATCAATTTCAATTAATATTTCATTTTAATTTTCTCTAATGAAAGTTTATTGCGTCAGAATATAATTGCAATTAGTGTTTATGTGTGCGTGTGTTACTACGAGAACTACTATTCAGCAGAACAGTGGCACAGATAAGGCTTTCTGTGTAGAAGGCGAAATTTATGAAACCCATAGAAAGACTTTAGCTTATATTTTATGAAATGTGCCTAATCCTCTTTGCCAAAAATAAGCTTTCTACGCCACTTCAGTAAGTCAAGGTAAAAATGATGTCATATCTATGCCACAAAGATTTCCTACTAATAACCTGATTTAAATCTTAAATCATATATGCCCACACATACACACACCCATGCATACAGTCACACAGAAGGTTAAGAACAATGAAATTGTCAAGACATTGTAGCATCAAGATTACTTGAGAAGAAGACAAAAAAAACTTCAAGGTATTTCCCATGAAATTAAATTCCATTAAATTGAAATTCTTGGAAAAGTGCCTAGAAACACACATACACACTCACTCACACCGAACTTTTCTCTCTATTTTCATTTGCAAGAATTCAAATTCAATTAAGATTTTGCACCTGTTTTAAGTTGTTTCGAGATTTGTTCATTTCTAAGTCTATGACAAGGTTTTTGAGCATGTAAAGTTGTGTTGTTTTTTTATTGTTGTTGTTCGTGTAACAAAAGAGGCTGTGTTCTTTCAGACAAATTTTACTTCTGTCTAAAGTTGACCAAGCATTGTCCTTTAAATGTCCAATTTATAGTTATGTAGGTTAGCTTTGAGGTTGCTGCTGTTGTGTTACTATTGTTCTCATTGTTGTTGTTATTGTCAATGCTGGTCCTTGGTTAAACTTAAATGTTGTGCAACAATTACTCTTTTGTCTTATCATCATCGTCGTCATATGTATCCTGGTGTTGTCATTAACATTGTCGTTCTCCTGCTGGTAATGTCCTACTAGAGTGCCTTTAATTCGTTTGTGTGTATAGGTGATTATACATGCGTGTGAGTTTTAAAGGTATTATGCATGTTGCTTAACCTGAATGTGTCAACACCTGATAAACATCTATGCTGTAGCTTATGTGCAGTAGAAGTTGTATGTAGTAAAATATATATACAGTACTTAATTCTTGTATAGGGCTTCGAAAGGCAGATATAGAGAATGAGGTAGAATGTTTGAGAAATTGGGTAATTGATGTAAAGAATATTTTTTCACGAAAATGTAAAGAATATTTATTTAAAAAAACTAATTGAATATTGGTGATATTAATAAAATTGACACCATACCACATTAGTTAGTCAAAATTTAATTTTGGAAGGACTAACAATATTTTTTAATAATTTAGTTAAGATATGCTGGGTTTTTGGTTTTTAAAGGATATATATGGATTTTAAGAGAATACGTGGATATTTTAACAAGTGTTGATATTTTTATTCAAAGGACCAACCATTTTGGATTTTTAAAGAATATATTTTTAAGAGCCAAAATTTAAATCCGTTCTTTTACTGGATTTGGTTGTATGTGCAAAATTCCCTGTCAAATGGACGGACGTGAACAATATCGTATTAAACCTCAAATAAATCTTTAAAATATTTGTTAAAAACAATTTCTATTATCAATTGAATATAAATCGATTTTTGGCATTCCCAAATACCGAATATTCCATAGGGAAGTTTTAAAGCCTAGAATGATAAAATTACAGTTAATTTAGTTTAAACTGTTCAAACTTTCGAAATATTTACATTCCAAACAACTTTGTCTTTGAAAATATTTTCCATAAAAACCCATGCTTCAATTGATCCTTCAACAAATATTCATAAAAAATCCACGCCTCTCGTTGGTCTTGATAAATGTTATTTTTAAAAAGTTTGTTACTTAAAAATATATTGTATAAAACTCCATACCTAAATTGGCCTTTGAAAAAATAGTCTTCTAAAATACACGCCTCCCTTTGGCCTTGAACAATTTGACTTTAAAACCAGTAAGGAAAGTAGTAAAGTCGGACGGGGCCGACTATATGATACCCTTCACCACTATGGGTATATTAAACAGGGCTATTAATATGAAATTGGATGATATAAAATATGTGATATTTATCTAAATGTGAATCCACCTAGATCTATCCATAAAGTATGTAAATCGACTTCAAACAAATATAAATAGGTCATCCGTTGGGCTATGTCTGTACTTCTAGAAAACGCAACTACGTAATTCTATGCTCAATTTTGTACGTTGTGCAAAATTTGCTGTCAATCTGACATCAATCGGGCGAAAATATATATGGAAGCTCTATCCAAATATTAAACGATTTCAAACAAATTTGTCACAGGTTAGGTTATACTAATTTCAGAACGTTTTGTTCCTATTTGTTCCTTGGTGCGTCAATTACTTAAAATCAATCTATAATAAAAGGGAGCTATATCTAAATCTGGACCGATTTTCACGAAACAAGGCAGACATCACTCTAGGCTCAATTCAGTACGTTCTGCCAAATTTCGTGCAAATCGAAAGATATATAGGGACTTTGGTGCACCATTTACATGAAATCGGACGAAACTATATGTGGGAGCTATATAGAAATCTGGACCGATGTTCTCGAAACCTTGCAGACATCACTCTAGGCTCAATTCAGTACGTTATGCCAAATTTCGTGCAAATCGAAAGATATATAGGGCCTTTGGTGCACCATTTACATGAAATCGGACGAAATTATATATGGGAGCTATATCTAAATCTGGACCGATTTTCTCGAAACATCTAGGCTCAATTCAGTACGTTCTGCCAAATTTCATGCAAATCGAAATGTATATACGAAATTTGGTGCTCCATAGAATCGGACAAAACTATGTATGGGAGCTATATTTAAATCTGAAACGATTTTCTCGAAACATGGCACACATCATTCTCGACCTAATTTAGTACTCAATGGCAAATTTCGTGCAAATCGAATGATTTATAGGGACTTTGGTGCACCATTTACTTTAAATCGGACGAAACTATATATGGGAGCTATATCTAAATCAGGATCGATTTTCATGAAACTTGGTAGACATCATTCTAGGCTCAATTAAGTACGTTATGCCAAATTTCGTGCAAGTCGAAGGATATATAGGGACTTTGGTGCACCATTTACATGAAATCGGACGAAACTATATATGGGAGCTATATCTAAATCTGGACCGATTTTCTCGAAACTTGGCAGACATCATTCAGCACCTAATTCAGTACTCTATGCCAAATTTCATGCAAATCGAAACATATAGAAGGACTTTGGTGCACCATTACCTTAAATCGGACGAAACTATATATGGGAGCTATATCTAAATCTGAACCGATTTTTCCGAATTTCAATAGGATTCGTCATTGGACCAAATTAGTGACTTGTGCCAAATTTCATCCAAATCGGATCATAAATGCGACCTGTACTTTGTTTACAATTTAACATCTACAGACGGATGGACATGCATAAATCGACTCAGAAAGTAATTCTATGCATATTCTCAAAAGGAACCATGTGTCTATCTCGTTTCCTTTTGCCTGTTACAAACATATGCACAAAGACATAATACCCTGTACCACAGTGTGGTGAAGGGTATAAATATTTTAAAGGTGTTGGTCATTAGTCATTAAAAAGTGGTCATTAAAAAATCCTTTTAAAATCTTCTTTTTTAATCTACGCCTCCATTGGCCACTTACAAATATTCCGACAGCCACTTACAAAAACATCCCACTAAGCAAACTAAACTTGGGTTTTATAAAATATTTTCTATAAAATATCCAAATCTCTGTTTAAAAATCCACTATTTATGATGGGTGTTCAAATTGCTTTCTGAGACAAATAAACCAAAAATTAGGAAAATATTTTTCAAATGGCAAAAAACTTATTTTTTTTTTAAATTACAAATCTCTGCCACCTACCTTTTTCGTCCAATATATAGATGGTACTGGATTGCCAGATCCTTTACATTCCATTGTGACGGGGCCACCTTTGCGAGCTTGTAAATTACCCGAGGTGGGTGTGGCACGAACACTAGGTGGTACTGAAAAAAATACACGGAGAAAAATTTATATTTTCAAATACATATAACAATTCTATCTTCGTTTTGTTTAGTTTTCAAATACATATAACAGTTCTATTTTCATTTTGCTTTTTTATTATTTTGTTCCGTACTTACCCAATATTTCCACAGTATGCACTTGATCACGATTTACTTTGTCACTAATTTGACACACATAATCACCGGCATCTTGTGGCTCCAAATCGGATATTTCTAAGTTATAACCATCTATCAGTCTTATACGTTCATCCCGTGTCACCATTATGTTGGAGGCTGTTAGGACATTAATGCCACGACGCCACAATAACACAAAGTTTCCTGTAAGAAGTGAAAAAAACAAGGACGATAGTCAGCATTAAAATCTCATGTGATTTATGGGAAGGAGACAAAAAGAGGGATATTTGTAGTTTTTGGAATTTATTTTCTTATAAGAATAATATGTGATATTGGATAGTTAGATATAAATGTGTTGTTTGTGATGATAGTTACAAGCCTGGCGATAACATAAGGGAAAGGCGGCTAGTAAAATAAATCCCAGGACGAAAATATGTGTTGAGAATATTTATGTCGTACAGATGTTAAGGAGTATGTTTTCCTTCAGCAATCCATGGAGTAAATGGTAAAAAGAATCGTATTATTTTTTTACTTGATAAAATATTCTTTAAGAATCCTAGGCCGATGTTAGTTTTAGGAAAATATTCTTAAAAATCTAGCCTTCGGCTTGTTTCCTAAACAAATTTTTGTTTTGGCCCCTGAATAAAAAAATACTTTACCCCGGCCATTATACACAACCATAAGGAAGAGTAAATTTGAAGACAATGACTCCATTGTCAAAAGGAGCTCCGGACAATAAAATACAAATTAATTTAATGCGCTATTAAATGAGGCAAATAAAATTGGCCATTCGGTGGTACATAAAATGTGAAACCGAAAATAATTTCTAAATCGAATGAAAGAAATAAAGGCGATTAAAGGTCAGTGTTTAATTTCCTGCTACACTTTATTTTAAATTCCACACTTTATTTAAATATCTCACACTTTTCCCTATTACCCCCATCAACCATTGATTCCGCTCTCTCGACTTCCTCATTATTTGTGCAATTAATACTAGCTAAATAGAAATTAAAACCAAAAGATAGACACGGATAAACAAAGCATGAAAAGTATTAAATTTCATTAAAATCCAATTTATAGTCGTACAATTGTAGAAGTACAACAAAAAAAAGAAAAGCTACGCGGAAGCAAAATACCATATCCCCTCCTCAACCCATCACACTCGACCCGCAACAAGCTTAAGCTTATGAAAAACCCATAGAAAAACAAATAAAAAAGTCGGCAGTGAGGGATAGAAATCTTCACGATTTGTTGAATTAAAAACACATAAAAAAGGATTTACATGATGGTCATTTTATATCCTCTATTTTATTCCCTGTGTTTACTTTACAGTTTATACTGGTAAAAATGTGTACACAAAAAAAAAGAAGAGAAATCAATGATTTTTTGTCTCCTTCCATTCGCCTTTATCTTTGTTTGCATTAAAAACTAATAAAAGTATTGAATTGTAAAATAGCTAACAAAACGGGTTTGGGTCATAATTCTAGGAAGTCACTCACACCATTTCCTCCGTCTACCATTACAACTCAAAGGGGTAAACAGATAAACAAACAAACCGTGAGGGCGTGGGTGTATTTGTAGTTTGTCTTTGTATTTAATTTCTATATTTGACATTTAATTTGTTTTATTGGATTAAATTGCATTGCAGCCAGTCAGGTGAAATAAAACAGACGCGAACAATGGCCAAACTATTAGCAATGCTTCCCTACATGTTTATTTATAACTCTAAAAGTCATTATCTAGTGTAGGCAGACATAAGTTGTTGGTGTTGTTTTGGTCTTTATATGTTTTAAGTTGTTCTTTTTTCAAAATAAAACGAATCGTTTCTAGTAAACGTATTCTAATTGTCCTTCAAAAAATATTCTTTAAAAAATCTATTTTACGCTTCAAATAATCCTTAAGACTTCAACGCTATAAATAGTCCTTGAAAAAGATGCTTTAAAAAACTACGCTTTTTTTTTTGAAAAAATATTCTTTAAATAATCAACGCTTCATGTAGTCCCTAAAAATATATTATTTAAAAAAAATAATCATTGAAAACTATTCTTCAAAAAATATACGCTGCAAGTAGTCCTGTAGAAAATATTCTTTAAAAATTTTACGCTTCAAATAGTCCTTGAAAAATATTTTTAAATCAGTGAGCGGAACAGTATAGTCGGACGGGTCCGACCATACGATACCCTACACAACTATATATTGACTTCAAAAAAACACAAAAAATTAACTTTTCCGCCAACTTCATCTCAAAATTATTATCTGACCGTAATCGAAAATTATAGGCTTTGTCCTTGACCATATCTGGAACCTCATGGAAAATTTCAAAGCGATTAGCGCTATATTTCCGTCCTCTAGTGTGGTAATGGGTTACTAAATAATCCGATTACATACGATTATATAATTGGTATCAATTTAAAGGCCAAGCACTCCTCTTGGATATACTATAAACTTCTCGGGTCTATGTCCTTCAGGAGTAAATATATACGCTATAGAATACAAATTTTGTAATTTTTCCCACAAAAGTCAGGGTCCTTTTGACCCACTAAATATTGACCGATCTTTATGAAAACAGGCATGCTTATTCTTTGGCCCGATCCCCTTTCTCCATGCAAAAATTCGCGGTGTGTGGGCCATAATTGCGGCCTCTGGAGCGACCAGAAAAGCCGACAAAAAAGTTTTTGTTCCGTTTCGTCCCCTTAATATGAACCGATCTTTACCAAAAACAATAGGGGTCTTCATTGGCCAGAACCGATCCTACATGCAAAATTTCGTGAAGACTGGTCCATAACTGTGGACTGTATCGTGTTTACAAATTATAATGGACAGACGGACGGACACACATGTCTAGATCGAAGCAGCTAGTCGAGATATGACGATCGGTATACTTAAAGGTAGGTCTAGCTCCAATATTTCGCGGCGTTACACACTTTTGACAACATAGTTGTGTAGGATAAAAAAAACTACACTTCAAATAGTCATTCAAAAAACATTCCTTAAAAATCTACGATTCAAATAGTCCTTTAAAACATCTACTTTTTAAATAGTCCTTGAAAACATATTCTTTAAAAAATCTACACTTCAAATAGACCCTAGAAACATATTCTTTAATTTAAAAGCTTTAAATCAGTGAAAACAGAAAAAATTGAATTTGAAAATTTTTCACAAAATAAACGATGCTTCTGTTTGAGCTTGTTTCTTTCGTCTCTGAAAAATATTCATAAAAATAAAGGCTTCAGCTTGACCCTTGAAAAAAATACGCCTACAAAATATTCTTAAAGGATTTATTTTTTTCTTTTAATTCAATCTTCTTTCTAAATCTGACTCGATTTTCTTGAATTTCAATAGGGTTCGCCATTGGGCCGAATAAGTGACTTGTACCAAATTTTATCCCAATCGGATCATAAATGCGACCTGTACCATGTTTACCATTTAAAATCTACAGACGGACGGACAGACGGACGGACATGCATACATCGACTTAAAAAGTGATTCTATGCATATTCTCAAAAGGAACCATGGGTCTATCTCGTTTCATTTTGCCTGTTACAAACATATGCACAAAGACATAATACCCTGTACCACAGTGTGGTGAAAGGTATAAAAATATATGCTCCTGTTTGGTCTCAGGAAAATATATTATTGTGGTCTTTGGAAAAATGTGCCTATGTGTGATCCTTGAAACAATAATCTTATAAAAATCCACGCCTATTTTTGATCCATGAAGCAATAATCTTTTAAAAAAATCCATGATTCTTTTTTGAATCCTTGAAACAATAAGCTTTAAAAAATCCCAGTCTCTTTCTGATTCTTGAAACAATAATCTATAAAAAATCCACGCCTCTTCTTGATCGTTGAAGCAATAATCTTTAAAAAAATCCATGCCTCTTTTTGACCCATGAAACAAAAATCTGTGTGGATCTTAAAAAAATATGCTGTAAAAATCCCAAATATTTAAAAAGTCCATGTCGCTGTTTGGTCTTTAATCCTCCCAAATATTTAAAAAATAATACAAAATAAAAACATTCACGATTCAGTTTGTTCCTGGAAAATATCCTTCTTGATTTTTGTGTTTAGAAATACATTGGCCTCTTTATTATTGAATTTTATGGTCAATTAGTTTGCTGGTCTCAAATCATTTACAAATACTCTCTCGTTACTTTTATGTGGCAGTTTAATGGTCGTAATTCTTGTTTCTTAGCAATAAATGGTAAGAGCTATTGCTTTATTGATGCTTCTGAAAATGTGTGTCTAAAACATGTTGTTCAACTCACTCCCCTCCCTCCTGGCCTTCTCTCTTAAAACCATATTAAAATACTTGTTTATAGTTGCTACTGTTACACACTAAATACATTTAACTCGTACTTTTTATTTAGTTTTCCTGGTTATACAAATCTTCTACTACTTTTATTTCATTCATTTCATTTATTTGTACATTTGATTGTATTCATTCTCTATACTTCAACCAGAAGAAGTACCCTTTTGATTCTTTAATTTCATTAGATTTCTTGTTATTGTTTTTTCTAAAGTTTTTTTTCTGTTTTTTTTTTTATATTTTCCTACTCTACTCTCATGATTGGCAGTTCAGGTTGATTTTTCTAATACCAGTTTCAGGTTGTTGTTTTTTTTTTCTTCCAGGCATTTCTTGAAAAAACAAAAAAAGCAGGAAAAAAAGAGTTGATTTGATTAAAAGTTAATCTTGAGTGTAAAGCAAAAGAATCAAATTGTATTGTTTTAACTAATCCTTTTAAGCTCAATGGCAATGTGTGTGTGTGCGTGTATGTGTGTATTTTCTTGATTACTTAGGTGCTGATGTATGGTGATTTGTTTTCTATAGCAGAAATCAGAGCAAAAAGGAAATGAAAGGATATAGTTTGATTGATTAGTGCTGCTCTGAGTCAACTATTCATCTTAAATCATCGGTGAAAGAAACTCAATTGGGTAAATTTTTTAGCTTCGTAGAAAATGCACATTGAAAGATTTGTTTCGTTTGAAGAATTGATTTTTATGTTGTAAATTGAATTTTATATAAATATATACAGTGAGTGTAATAAGTATTTTGCCTCAATAAAAATTTGAAAAAAAATCCAATATATACGCCTAAAGCCAGCAAACTAAATATGTAAAATGAATGTATAATGGAGTATGTTTGTGGACATATTTAGATCGTATTTCTGCAAGAATCACTGCGAAAGACCTATTGGTCTCGAAGATATCGGCCGAAATATATAACAATCCAAAAATGTTTATCACAAAAAAGTATTTTGCTTTTTATTATTATTTTAGAAAAAATTGTTACATAGAACACGTTTGGTCTTTTTGTGGTTACCATTGCGGGTATACTATAAGCGATTTGGCAACGATTCCAATAAACGACGTCATTTTTCGCGAGTATTTTCTCACATTTACGTTCAATACATTCTGCAGCAACATTTCATTCAATATTTGGTAATTTCTCGTCCTAATCTCAAAATCAGAGCATTAAATATAGTCGTCGGGGCTTCAAAACACCCCAAATATGTTAAGAATAATAAAACGGAGGTTTTACAAAATATATCGCGAGGACAGGACCTTAAAAACTATTAAAACCAAAATCCGACAAACAAATTTTTTAAAAAAATATCGCGAAACCCCATTTTTCTAACTTCGAAAACTTTATGGTTCATTTTTATTGATCTAGGAACCAAAATATACGATGAAAATAGCGATAAGGAGGTCAGATTCAAATATATGGACAGTTTTCTGGCAATAGAAATACATCTTATTTCGAAAAAAAATACATCGACCCGTTTATTCCCTACTGCATTTTATTCGCAACTGATGGTGTTAATCGGAGATAAAATATAGAATGCGTATTCGCTACCAGCAACCAGAGTTTTTCAGAAGACAATAGGATTTGACGAATAATGATGTTTTATCCCAACTTCATGTATTGGTTTTTATTACTATTGCTTTAGAACTGTTCATATCTTTGAATCTGACCCACTTATTGGTATTTACATTGCATATATTGGTTCCTAGATCAATATTACTGGACCATACAAATTTCGAAGTCAAAAAATTTGAGTTTCGCGAATTTTTTTTAAATAATTTGTTTGTCGGATTTTGGTTTTTATAGTTTTTAAGGTTCTGTCCTCGCGTTATATTTTGCAAAACCTCTTCTTTATTATTCTAAACATATTTGGGAAGTTTTGAAGCCCCAATGACTATGTTTAATACTCTCATCTTAAGATTAGGACGAGAAAATACCAAATATTAAATGAAATACTGATGGAGAATGTATTGAATGTAAATGTGAGAAAATACCCACGAAAAAATGCCGTAATGTAATGAAATCGTGGTCAAATCGCTTATAGTATGTGGTTAACCGCAATTGTAACTATAAAAAGACCAAACGTGTCCAATGTAACAATTTTTTCTAAAATAATAATAAAAAGCAAAATATTTTTTTGTGATAAACATTTTTGGATTATTATATATTTCGGCCGATATCTTCGAGACCAATAGGTCTTTCGCTGTGATTCTTGCAGAAATACGATCTAAATATGTCCACAAATGTACTCCATCATATCTAAGTCATTTTACATCTTTAGTTTGCTGGCTTCAGACGTATATATTAGAATTTTTTCAAATTTTTATTGAGGCAAAATACTTTTTACACTCACTGTATGTCAATTGATGGTAATCAACTTCGTTTGGAAAATGTCAATTCATACACTAGAGCAGGAAAGAAAAATCGACACTTTTATTCGAAAATAAATGTTAAATTAAAAAAGGGTCATTTTTATAAGAATATTTTTCAAGGACCAAAAAGAAGCAGTGGTTTATAAAGAACCCTTTTCCAATAACCACTTAAATTTAGAGAATATTTTTTTTAATAACTTAATAGGGGTGTAAATTTTTTAAAGCATATTTTTTCAAGGACTATTTGAATCGTAAATTGTATAAAGAATATATTTTTAAGGAATATTTGAAGCGTAGATTTTATATTTTTAGGGAGTATTTGAAGCATTGAAATTATAAAGAATATTTTTCAAATGACTGTTTGGAGCGCATATTTTTTATTTAAAGAATATTTTTTCAAGGACATTTTTTAAAGAATATCTTTTCACGGACTATTTGAAGCGTAGATTTTTTAAATAATTCTTTTTTTAAGGACTATGTGAAGCGTACATTTTTTAAAGAATATTTTTTAAGGACTATTGGAAGCGAAGATTTTTTAAAGAATATTTTTTAAGAACTACGTAAAACGAAGATTTTTTAAAAAATATTTTTCAAGGACTATTTGAAGCGTATCATTTCTAAAGAATATTTTTCAAGGACTATTTGAAGCGTAGAATTTTTAAAGAATATTTGTTTAAGGACTATATGAAGCGTATTTTTTTAAAGAATATTTTTCATGGACTATATGAAGCGTAGATTTTTTAAAGAATATTTTTCAAGGACTATATGAAGCGAAATTTTGGTCCTAGACCCACCTTTTAATATACCGATCGAGATATCTCGACTAGCTGAGTCGATCTAGATATGTGTGTCCGTCCGTCCATCTGTCATTGGTTATTGGTAAAGATCAGTTAATATTAAGGGGATGAAATGGCCCAAAAACTAAATTTTTGTCTGATTTTCTGCCAGCGGCCTCAATTATGGCCAAAACACCGCGAATTTTTACATGGGGAAGGTGAATGGGCCAAGAATAAACATGCCTGTTTTGATAAAGATCGGTCAATATGTAGCTGGTCAAATGGACCCTGATTTTTGTGTAAACAATTACAAAATTTGTATTCTATAGCGTATATATTTACCCCTGAAGGACATAGACCCAAGAAATTGAAAATATACCCAAGAGGAGTGGTTGACCTTTAAATTTATACCAATTATATTGACGAATGTACTCGGATGTGGGAGTTACACTTAAATATTTACAGGTGCTTACGTATTCATATATTATTTAGTAACCCATTACCACACTAGAGGTCGAAAATATAGTGCTGGTCGCATTGCCGTTTTCCATGAGGGTCCAAGTCCAGATCCATGATCAGATAATAATTTTGGGATGAAGTGGGGGAAAACTTAAATTTGTGTGTGTTTTCGAGTCGGTGAAAATGAAGGGAATTTGGAAAATTAATTAGAAGGGCTGTACTGAATATTAGTAATACTCGGAAAATATGTCATTGTAAGGAGGAGGTGCTGTTGACCTCTAATCGGAAATGAGATGAAAATATCAAGAAATGTTGTCCAGGCTCGGAATAAAAATCCACAGAAAGTTAGAGCTCCGTGGTAGTTGTGTAGGGTATAGTATGGTTGGCCCCGTCCGACTATACTGGTCCGCTCACTGGTTAAAAATCTTTTTTCTATGACCATCATAAGCGTATATATTTAAAAATCGTTTATTCTAAGACCATCATAAGCTTAATTTTTTAACTCATTTTTTAGGAACCCACACGACACAATTAAAGTAAAATTTTTAACGAATATTTTTTCTGTAACTATTGGAATCAAAGATTTTTAAGGAATACTTTTTCAATGACTTAAAAGACTAGATATTTTAAGCATGCATTTTTAAAGGCCGTATAGGACCTAGAACTATTGGAAGTGAACATTTTTTAAAGAATATTTTGTCAATAACTATTAGAAGTCTAGACATTTTAAGAATATAATTTCAAAGGCCGAACATGAGCGCAGATTATCTAAAAATTTTTTAAAGGACCAAACATAAGCGTAGATTCATTAGAGAATATTTTTCAAGGACCATACGATTTTTTAAGTACTATTTGTTCAGAAACCATAGAGAAGCGTAATTTTCTGAACCAATTTTCTGTTTAGACCATTTATATCGAATAGCCATTATTATTTGCCACATTTAATAGAACATTAAATTAATTTGTATTTTATTACCCTAAACTCCATTCTGCAATTAATATATTGCCTGACCTTTTACTTTCACTAATGGTCTAATGAAGATTTGTACAATGGCTGTGGTAAATTTATTGAAAGATTTCGATTTCTATTTTCTCTTCTTTTGCTTCCTAAATGTATTTCTGTGTATGGTGGTTGCTGTTAATTTGTTTTTATGGTCAATTAAAAATTAATTATAATGTATTACTTTTTTTCTGTACAACAAATCATTGTCCATTAGAAACATTTTGTTTTAAAGCTATTTAATTTTTTCAAATCTAAAAATCTTTAATTCCGTCCCTTTTCCATAAATGTGAATCAGAGTCTTAAAATGGAAAAAGCTTTTCCCCGGAATTCATCATCATCATTATTACGCACAAATGAATTGCAGTTTGCCAAATAATAGCTTCTCTTTCTCTGGTTCTCTTCTGCAATGTTCTTGAGAATATTAACTCTTGTACTGCTTGGGGCAATGCCAACGAAATTTCAATGGAATGCTTCGAACGAGTCATAAGCGCATACACTAGATGATGTTAGTGGCATACATACATTCAAACATACACATACATGTGCAGATACAACTGTTCATGCTATTGCATTCTGTCTTTATTGCGTTTGTATTTGCTCTTGCGTGTGTCCTTTTATTAAGTTCCATGTATGGATGTACGTCTAAGTCCTAGTGAAAAATGTCCTTGCCTTTGCGTACACATTTAGACTCAACAGGAAAAAAAGGAATGATACAAAAAATACTTGGCCATCTTTAATACCATTGTTTTTTCGTTGTTGCTGCTGTAGATTTTCCATCACTGCAGATGAACTCCTGTGAAAATGGCAATCATTCATTTCGTTTGTTTATGGAAACGGAAAAGATATTAAGGCAAATTGAACTACTTCTAGCTAACAATTGACTTCCGGAATTCAGGGGGAAAAGGGGACAGCAAAAAAAAAGGAAGCCAGAAGGGAGCAGGAGAGACCTGAAGGAAAAAATGTATCGAAATAGGATACTTTTCAAGGGATCATTTAAAAATATTTTAAAGGACTTGCTAAGAAATAATTTTCAAGGACTATCAAAAACACGGGCGAAGATTTTTTGCGGAGCAATTTTTCAACGAATATGACATGGATTTTTAAAAATAAGGCGTGGATTTAAAAAAAATATTTTTTCAACAACCATTACAAGACATGAATTTTTTAAATAATATATTTTCAGTGACCAATATTTATTTAACCATATGTTTTCATAACCTAAAAATTTATTCTGCCATTATTCTCTGCATTTTGTATAATTTAACCGCAAAACTAAAATTGTAATGTCAATTTAACAAATAACCACATTCTGCATGTCAATCACAAAACAATTGCCAACCAACCAATCTGACGGCCAGCCAGGCTGCAAGCCAACAATCAACTGACCAGCTGTCCAACTACCAAAGTTCACTAAACTGCTAAACTAATCATGGTCATTGATATTAATAGGAAAATTAGTTATGTACTTTAGACGACGACCATCCATTCATTCAACAATCCATTTAGTCGTATTCAGCTTGGAAGTTCCATTTTTTCACAACTTCTAGCCGCAGCAGTTATACAAATTGAATGCAATAACTAACCCACTGGGTCAACCCGCCCTGCCATTCAGCAAGCAAACCAATCATGCTGGCAAATCATTTTGAAATAAGAGATTAACGCGAATTGTAATGACGCAGAAATATTTTAGAATCCATTGTTTTTGTTTTTGTGTAATGGTCCATTTGGAATATATTTGTGTGTGTGTATTTATTCCAAATTGAAAAATGACATCAGACGACTGTAATGTGCTTATCAAGCTTCTAAAGAGAGAAACAGTAAAACACTGTGATATTGGGAAGATTGTCAAAAAGTGAATATGAGCATATATCCTTGAGAAAAATATTCGACGAGAGAATTGAGATTGAGAAAAATGTTCGACGATCTGTCAAAGTCGTGATTCTATATATCCCTCCTTAAGATTTCGAAGTCATTAAAAATTCCTTACAAAAATATTTTCAGATTTTTTTGAAGGGCTTCCTAATGTCTCAGCCCATTACTGTATACTCCAAGAAATATTGCCAACAAATTGTGAAATATATTCTCTATGAAAACCAAAGAAAAACTGGAAAACTTGTTAAGAAAAAGAGGAAACTACTCAACCATACATAACTATAGTAGGACAGAAGAAATACCCATACAAAACAATTGGCTGAGGCAGAGACGGCGAAAAGGGGCAGGCCAGTACTACCATGCAGAACAATGAACTCGAAAAAACTGTACACATAACCACACACACACAAACATATTGACATCCATACAGCACATAAAAACTGGCATTTGTCACTTAACCAAAAAGGAAACGGAAATTTAATACGCAGTCATATCCAATGCACAGTCAAAGTGCATTTTAAGATAATAGATCCCTTAAGACCTGTGACTGGGAGAGAAGAACAGAAAAAAGGCTAGAAAAACAAAACAAAGAAATACACACTCAAACACACTCCCATTAAGAAAAAGGCGTGTAAAACATAAACTAAGAAAACATCATCATATGAATAACCATGAAGACGAAAGAAACGCCACAGAGAGAGATTGAAAGGTATTTAAACATTTTGTGCAATTTTGTTGCATGTCTTTCGTTATGGAATTTGTGTTTTTTTCGTTTTTCTCCATTCTAGACAAAATATATGCACCTCCATTGTTTCTAAGGGTTATGAGTGCAACGGTAGCTGGCATTGGAGACATCAGACACATTATCATCACAAGAAAAAGCATAAAATGGCAAGAATGGTCTATTAACATGGTTCACAACGTATGACATGTTGAATGACATTCAATGTTTCAACACAGAAAGAGAGAGAAAAATTGTCATACACAGAACACAAAAGAGAAAGGAAAGGAACAGGTGGAAGGGGTAAAACTGACTGATTAACACACTGGAACCAAGAGTACAACTGGGTGAGTATTAAGATCTTAAGAGAGGCACCAAATTCAAGTGAACTTGGAGAAAAGGTTAATGATTTAGCCACAACAGTTTAAATACATCTGCCTGTTCAAAGATTAACAGACCACAAAGCGAGGATTATAAACAATATTTTTTATACCTAAGAAAAATATACGGTTGGTTATTAACACAACGCTCTTAAAATCTAACAAAACAAATAGTGCTGTAGGGACTTAGAGACGCAAGACGTGGATCATGGATTTCATGGATCACCATAAGGCGTGGATTTTTTACGGATAATATTTTCATGGACCACCATAAGACGTGGATTTTTTAAGGATAATATTTTCATGGACCACCATAAGGCGTGGATTTTTTAAGGATAATATTTTCAAGGGCCACCATAAGGCGTGGATTTTTTAAAGAATATTTTCATGGACCACCATAAGGCGTGGATTTTTTTAATTTAAAGAATATTTTCATGGACCACCATAAGGCGTGGATTTTTTTTTTTATTTTCAGGACCACCATAGGCGTGGATTTTTTTTTTAAAGGGCCACCATAGGGCGTGGATTTTTTGAGGATAATATTTTCATGGACCACCATAAGGCGTAGATTTTTCTAAAGATAAAATTTTCATGGACCACCATAAGGTTTAGGTTTTTTGAAGTTAACATTTTCATGGACCACCATAAGTCGTAGATTTTTTTAAGGATAAAATTTTCATGGACCACCATAAGGCGTAGGTTTTTTTAAAGAAAAAAATTTCATGGACCACCATAAGGCGTAGATTTTTTAAAGATACAATTTTTATGGACCACCATACGGCTTAGGTTTTTTAAAGATAAAATTTTCATGGACCACCATAAGGCGTAGATTTTTTTAAAGATACAATTTTCATGGACCACCATAAGGTGTTTTTAAGGATATTTATACCCTTCACCACACTGTGGTAAGGGTAGATTTTTTTAAAGATAAAATTTTAAACCCATGGTTCCAGAATATGCATAGAATTTTTTAAGGATATTTACCCGTTATTCTGTACCACACTGTTCATGTATTTTTGTAAACAAATTACAGGTTGCAATTATGATCCAATTTGGATGAAATTTGGCACATGTCACTTATTTGGCCCAAGGACAAATTGGAATTGGAGAAAATCGGTTCAGATTTAGATTACGCTCCCATATATAGTTTCGTCCGATTTTATGTAAATAGAGCACCATACTGCCAATATTTGTCCGATTGAGACAAAAGATTGATGAACGTGAAGTTTTGTTGAAATCGGTTCAGATTTAGATAGAGCTCTCATATACAGTTTACTCCGATTTTGTGTAAATTGTGCACCATACTATCGATGTTTGTCCGATTGAGGCAACATTTTGCACAGAGTACTGGATTATGTCCAGATTACTGTGTGCGAAGTTTTGTTGGAATCGGTTCAGATTTAGATGTAACTCCCATATATAGTTTCGTGCGATTTTAGGTAAATTGTGCACCGAACTGAAAATGTTTGCCCGATTGGGGCAAAATTTTCCACAGAAAAATTTGCTGAAATCGGTCCAGATTTATATATAGCTCCCATATATATTTTCGTCTGATTTTGGGTAAATAGTGCACTAAACTCCCAACATTTGTCCGATTGAGACAACATTTTGCACAACATACTGAATTAATTCCAGTTTGATGTATGTGAAGTTTTGCTGAAATTGGTTCAGATTTGCATATAGCTCCCATACAAAATTTTGCCGGACTTCATACAAATGTTACACCAAAAATTCAAGTTTGCTCGATTGTCATGCAATTTTTTATCGATTTCAGAATATAGTTTTTATTGGTTCAAATATCAATGTAGATCATATTTGTTTTTTACCCGATCCAAATATGGTGTGTTTCTTTTATCAAAAGGATATTGTACACATTATCATTTCTTGTTTGTACCCAAGTGGTGAAGGGTATCATATAGCCGACCCCGTCCGACTTTTGAACTTTCCTTATTGGTTCTTAAATATTTGTTAAAGGACATTCATAGGCGTGGGTTTGTATTTTCATAATTTTTTACTGGGTTTTCATTGGTGTGGTTTTTGTAAAGGACATTCATGGGCGTGAGTTTTTAATTAATTAAGACTCATAGCGTGGATCTTTCTTAAATATTTTTTAAAGGACATTCATAGACGTGGGTTTTTATTTAAATAATTTTGAAAGAACTTTTATAATTTTTAGAGGACCTTAATAGGAATGTCTTCATATTTATAAAATGACCTTCATAAGCGTGGCTTTTAATAAAAATTTTCTGTAATGGACGTTCATAGGATTTTTTTAATATTTTTAAAGGATTTTCCGACTTCCGAAAGAGTGTTTTTAGGAAATTAATAGTTTGGGCATTTTTAAAGAACTTTCAGAGCTGTAGAATATCTTGCTTAAGATACTCACAGTTTTAAATGAGGATTTTTAGAAACAATTTTATCGACAGGATAATAACAATGAATTTTAAGAAAAATGTGTTGTTCTTTAACAAAAATATAACGACCTTCATGATCTTAAGACTATTTTACCATGAGTGTGGATTTTTTAAATTATAAAATCAAGACTTATATTCTTTTAATTCTTGTTATGTATCAAAAATGTTTCAGTTTTAGTCACTGTGATCATCCTCATCCACGTTATCCTAATGAAGACGTTGAAAATAACAGCAACATTAAACTTGCAAAAAAAAAAAAAAGACAAAACGTCCAACAAAAAAAGAGTAGAAACCGTTGAAATTGTTACGTGTCATTTAATGTGATGGTGGCAGATGACTGCTGAAATGCATAACATCAAATGCAAATTCACAATTGTTAGCATAAGAATATAAATATAACGAAACAAAAAAAATAATAGAAGAAAAAATACAATATAAAATTACATGAACGACTGCGGAACATACAGCCACACTCACACACAACCACATCAACTTAAATATATGCATAGCTGACCACATTATACCCGTATCCACTGGCGCGCACACACACACACACTCATATACATATATGTAAAGCCACCTGCAAACATTGTTACAATGTGTTTAAACTTCAACTGATGTTAACCCGGCAGTGCGGTGCTATCCTAGATAGGTCACAACCAGTTAGCCATCCATTTATTTTAACATTTTCTGCACCCATGTTTTATTATATTTCTAATGGTTTTCTATAAATAACGTGATGCACAATTATGTATGTATATACATACAGAGACACTTTATATTTTATATATGTTGCACAGTTTTTTCTTCTTCTTTCTTTTCCATATATTTTATAATATGTATAAACGAAAAGAGAAGGAGAGAGGAAAAATACAACAAATTGATATCCATGCATGAGTGTATGCAACATGTGTTACTGTCATACTAAACTGTGCTGGTCATGTCCATGGACATGCTTGAAATAGGTTTTTATTCCCAGTAGTTAGCATTTTAACAATAGTGACAGCAGGTGTATTAAACCAACAACAACAAAAACAAACGATCTAACGAACAACTGACTGAACATTGTTCAATGTGTATGTATGTGTGTGGCCAATGAAGTGTGTCGATGTGTGCGCATTGAGAATTTTATATATTCCATCATCATTACTTTTTTCGTTGTAGTAGTGTTGTTGTTGTTGGTGTGGGAGGTGTGTTTGTTTCTCTCTTCAAATAGTGCATTTTGTTGGATATGACATAGCATATTATTATTATTTAAATGTACGTGTTAATTTGCTTTTAAATAAATTGATGTAATGTTAAATGTATGATGTTCGTTAATTTAAGGATATGTCGGGTATACTTTTCCATAGACTGTTCAGTTGTCCACACACCATATATAATTGCGGTAAAATATCAATATATCATTTTATTTTGACAGGGTATAATACAACAGTAGAAATATTTTCAGTATTTCAATGGATTGATTTAGGCATACATATACTTCAAGGACTGTCACAAGCGTAGATTTGAAACAACTATTTGAAACGTATATATCATAAAGAATTCAAGGGCCAATACAAGGCGTTGATTTAAAAAAAAAAACATTTTCAAGGACCAATAAAAGGCGTGGATTTTTAAAAAAGCATTTTCAAGGACCAATACATGGCGTGGATTTTTAAAAGAGCATTTTCAACTGACTGAACATTGTTCAATGTGTATGTATGTGTGTGGCCAATGAAGTGTGTCGATGTGTGCGCATTGAGAATTTTATATATTCCATCATCATTACTTTTTTCGTTGTAGTAGTGTTGAGGTGTGTTTGTTTCTCTCTTCAAATAGTGCATTTTGTTGGATATGACATAGCATATTATTATTTAAATGTACGTGTTAATTTGCTTTTAAATAAATTGATGTAATGTTAAATGTATGATGTTCGTTAATTTAAGGATATGTCGGGTATACTTTTCCATAGACTGTTCAGTTGTCCACACACCATATATAATTGCGGTAAAATATCAATATATCATTTTATTTTGACAGGGTATAATACAACAGTAGAAATATTTTCAGTATTTCAATGGATTGATTTAGGCATACATATACTTCAAGGACTGTCACAAGCGTAGATTTGAAACAACTATTTGAAACGTATATATCATAAAGAATTCAAGGGCCAATACAAGGCGTTGATTTAAAAAAAAAAAACATTTTCAAGGACCAATAAAAGGCGTGGATTTTTAAAAGAGCATTTTCAAGGACCAATACATGGCGTGGATTTTTAAAAGAGCATTTTCAAGGACCAATACATGGCGTGGATTTTTAAAAGAGCATTTTCAAGGACCAATACATGGCGTGGATTTTTAAAAGAGCATTTTCAAGGACCAATACATGGCGTGGATTTTTAAAAGAGCATTTTCAATTTTTTAAAGAATATTTTTTTACACAACCAACACAACGCGTAGATTTTTAAAAGATTTTTAGGAACAAATGCACTTTACGGGCACCTTTCAGATAATTTTGAAATTTTTACCATAGGTAGCCGTTCTGATGCCGATTATAGCAACATACATTTTTTCGGGGGGAAATCAGTACTTCCCGAGATATGGGGTTCCAAAGTTCAAAAAATACCCCCACTTTTTATTAAATATATTTAAGAATACCACTCCGAAACGTTTAAATTTTTTACAGCACATAGTCCTTTTGAAGCTGATTACAACCACATAATTTTTTTTTTTTTTTTGGTGAGAACTTCGTACTTCCGGAAATATGGAGTATCAAAATGTAATAAAAACCTACATTTTATACCCTTACTTATTATCCGACAACAAATTGAGTAATGAGAACAAAATTTTCTTTAAATTTCAATTTTTCCTGAATAGCCGGCCTTCGGCCGGGGATTTAAGACTTTGTCCTATGGACAGGTGGGAAATTGGGCTACGCGAGCAGAATTCTCTTTTAATTTAAATTTGTTTAAATAGCCGGCCTTCGGCCGGGTATTTGAGACTTTCTCCTATGCACATGTGGAAAATTGGGCTACGCGAGCAGAATTCTCATTTAATTTCAATTTTTTCTAAATGATTTCCCCCCGAAAAAACGTATGTTGCTGTAATCAGCATCAGAAGGACTAACTATGATAAACATTTCAAAATGATCTGAGAGGTGTCCGTAAAGTGCATTTAAGCCGATTTTTATACCCTTCACCACACTGTGGTACAGGGTATTATGTCTTTGTGCATATGTTTGTAACAGGCAAAAGGAATCGATATAGACCCATGGATCCTCATGGAAAATTTCAAAGCGATCAGCGCTATATTTCCGCCCTCAAGTGTGGCAATGTGTTTCTAAATAATATCTCAATACGTAAGCACCTGTAAATATTTTAGTGTAACTCCCACATCCGAGTACATACGACAATATAATTGGTATCAATTTAAAGGTCAACTACTCCTCTTGGATATACTATCAACTTCTCGGGCATATGTCCTTCAGGATCAAGTATATAGGCCCTAGAATAAAAATTTTGTAATTTTGCACACAAAAGTCAGGGTCCATTTGACCCGCTAAATTTTGACAGATCTTTATCAAAACAATCATGCTTATTCTTCGAACCCCTTCTCCATGTAAAATTTCACGATGTTCGGATCATAATTTCGGCCGCTGGAGCGACCAGAAAAATCGACAAAAATTTAGTATTTGGTCCATTTCATTCCCTTAATATTATTCGATCTTTACCAAAAACAATAGGGGTCTTCATTGGCCAGAACACGTCCTACATGCAAAAGATTGGTCCATAACTGTGGCCTGTATCGTGTTTACAAATTATAATGGACAGACGGACGGACACACATGTCTAGATCGTCTCAGCTAGTCGAGATATGACGATCGGTATAATTAAAGGTGGGTCTAGGACCAATATTTCGCGGCGTTGCAAACTTTTGGGCCTCCACAAAGCTATAATACCCTGACAACATAGTTGTGTAGGGTATAAAAATCCGGACCACAATTGACGATCGAATTTTTCTTATTTTACACCTTGACTTCGGTCTTGTATACCTTTTAAAAATAAGGTTGACGCCAGTGCCGTTTCCGTCCTAAACTATGTCCTAAGAGGATTTAGTTTAGCAAAATTTTAAGAAAAGCTTATTTTCAATTTAATTTTGAAATTTTGTAGCTATTAATGAGGTTTTATTATGGTCCTTTTAAGGAAAAATCACAGGTATCAGTATGAAATTATAAAATGTATATCTGGCGGACTAACTGAGATATATTTAAGAACCGGATCGTTATTTAGGCAGTAGATGTATAACATTAAAATATGAAAAACTATAATTCTAATCGGTTCCAAAAAGATCTTTAGGTGATATGGTAATATTTCTCAAATATATTGTACATTTTATATTAAATATTTTTTTAAAAACTATTAAAGAATATTGTAAGGATATTTTGGGAACGTAGACACTTTCTTAATTATTTTTTAAGGAACTAGAGATTTTACGTATGACCCACATCTCTCACAGTTGACAGTTGAGATCAGAACGAAAAGTTTAAAAATTTTGTGATCGTTTTTCGACAAACTTCAAATGATTGTTATTCATCGTACATTTAATTTTGAAACGAATTGTGTTTAAATGGGAACTGGTAATAGTAGAAAGTACACACATAGTTAAACATTTTCGTTGAAGAGGTAACAAATTCTCTACATAGGGAACTGGTCATACCAATACATTGGCTATATAGATATATGGTTTTTCAGACAGTTAAAGCTACCTATGAATATCAGCTCTTTGTCAAATTACTTTGCAAAACATTTCAACTTATTACAAATTCATATTAAAATTACAACATTGATTTATATATTCTCTCTGGAATATATGGAACCGAAATTTGCTTTTGACATCCCGTTGTTAAGTTTTCATCAAATATAAGTTTCAACATTTCAACATCTACTCTAATTCCTATTGAACACATTTTACATCAAATCTTGCCAATAATTCATTATCATTATTAGGAACATCATAATAATTACATTTATTTAACACACATTCACACAATTCATATTTTTAATAACAATAATGTATTTCAACAACAACCACTGGCTGCTATTCAATTCCATCATCATAATTATTATTAGTCAACAATTAAAGACCATTAACATTTACACAAAAAATAAATGTTTATAAAATGAAAATGAAATTCCCATAGAGATATAGAATATATACAACTAATATACATATGTATTTAAACTCTTTACATGTTATGTGTTTGGTAAACACGCATACATGCCCAGTAAATTACTGGCCATACCAACATTTAAGAGGGAACAATATAATACCATTGTGGTAGTTGGTGGAATTAAAACATCTGGTGGCTATCTGACAGACAAACTGACTATATGGCTCTCTTTGTCCATGTAAAAGTTACCAAAAATGCATTTGAATTATCGCAGCTAGTACGTATTGTTTAAATAATTGTGTTTATTGATGATAGTTTGTTGTCGATGTTGTTGTAGTTTTTGTTGTTGTGTATATGATAATGTTAAACGTGTGACCGAAATTTAGTGTAGGTTTATGATGTTGGTTTGTTTCTGCTTTCTGGGTAAAATGGTACTCACCTAAATTTTCCACTTGGCATGGGAGAACCAATGTATCACCCACAACAGCCCGATATGTATGTCCTCGCGATAGAAAACGTGGCTGATTACCCGATACAGTTTGTGGTGAATTGTTAAGCGGCCGTAGATTAGTGGCTGTAAATAGATAAACAAAATTTAAAATGGGGAAATTAATTTATAATGTTTAGCACATTGAAATGCTATTAAGAGCTATTTAAATAATAAAACATGTTAAATTAATTGATTTTATGGGGGAATTTGAAGAGAACATGCTATAAAACAATAATAGTTTATTAGTGTGTTAATTATTTCATTTGAAGTTAGTTTATTACACCAATTTTATACGGGGGAGTCTCCATAGAATAACTTAATAGAAGAGCAGAAAGTAATCTTCATAGACCAGCTGAAAGGAGTTTCAATATACGAGGTAAAGGGAGTTTCTGAATGAATTCTTTGATAGACGAGCTGAAGGGAGTCCTTCATAGACGATCTGAAAGAAGTCCTTATAGGGTTGAAGGGAAGGCTTTTTTGACGACGTGAAGGGAGTCTATCATAGACCAGTTAAAAGGAGTTTTTTTAGTCTACTTGAAGAGAGTTTTTATTGACGAGCTGAAGGGAATTTTCATAGACAAGCCTCTAAGGACGAGCAAACATGAGTTATTATGGACGTGCTGTAGAGAGTCTTCATAGAAGAGCCGTAGAAAGTTTATAAAATCGTAGATTTTTTACAGAATATTTTTTCAAGGGCCAAACAGAAGCGTCGATTTTTTAAAGAATATTTCTTTAAAGGAACAACACAAGACGTATATTTCTTAAAGGATATATTTTAAAAAATCTAAGCCTGTTGGTTCTTAAATAATATTCTTTAAAAAAGCCTTGGGTTGGTCCTTATAAAAATGTTCTTGCAAAAATCTAAGCCTTCTGTTGGTCATTGAAAAAATATCCTATAAAAAACTAAGCCTTGTGTTGGTTCTTGAAAAATGTTTCTTACAAAATTTGACGCTTCAGTGTGGTCTATGAAAAAAATATTATTTAAAAAATCACACAAGGCCTAGATTTGTTAAAGAATATTTTTTCAAGGGCAAAAGACAAGACGTAAATTTCTTAAAGAATATTTTTATAAGGACCAACCAAAGGCTTAGATATTTTAAATAATCTTTTTTCAAAGACCAACACAAGGCGTAGATATTTTAAAGAATATTTTTCAAGGATAAAAATATATTTTTCGAAGAACTATTAGAGGCAAAGGCGTATATTTTTGAAGGACATTTATCCATGAAGAGACTAAGAGTGGACATTTTCCAAGAGTCTATGAGAACCATAAAGGTGAGTATTTAAAGTATATGTTGAAAACATTAACCGTGAATTTTGTAAAGGATATTTGTCAAAGGCCCATGAGAGGCTAGGATTGGGTTTTTTCAACGACCAACACATGACTTAGACATTTTAAAGAATATTTTTTCAAGGATAAACATATATTTTTCGAAGAACTGTGAGAGGCATAGGCGTATATTTTTTAATGCTAATTTGTCAAAGGCCATTGAGAGACTAGGAGTGGATTCATAAAGGACATTTTTCAAGAGTCTATGAGAGCCATAAAAGTGTTTTTTACAGGATATTTTGAAAGCATTAACCGTGAATTTTGTAAAGGATATTTGTCGAAGGCCCTTGAGAGACTAAAAGTGGGGTTTTTTAATGCACTCTTTTGAAAAGCCATAAACGTGGATTTTTAAAGGATATTTTGTGAAGGACTATCAACTGTAAGTGGTGATTTTTCAAAAAATATTTTACTATGGACTATCAGAACTATAGGCTTATATTTTTAAAGGATATTTTTCGACGGACTATGAGAGCCATAGGGTAGAATTTTTGAAAGGATATTTTTCGAAAGGCAATGAAAGCCATAACGATTTTGTGAAGAACTATCAACCGAAAAGGCGGTGATTTTTCAAAGAATATTTTACGAAGGACTATCAGACCGATAGGAGTGGATTTTTTAAAGGCTATTTTAGAAGGACTATAAGAGCCATAAGTGCAGATTTTTCAAGAATATTTTTCTGATCTTTTCGGGCTGTAGGGAGTGGAGTCCTTAGTATATAATTTTTTATTGAATGCTTCTTTTTTTTTCACCTTTTCCTATATACCCTGGTTCGTGTTCACAAAAAAATATATTCTTTTATTTTTCTTTCATCTCCATAAAACTTAAAATATTATTAAATATTTATTTATTTACTTTATGTGCAGCAATTTTCTTCTTCGTCTTCCTCTTCGCTTTCATTTTGCGAATGGAAAAGTTGTAAATGCAAACAAATACAAAAATTATGCGGGAAGGAAAGCAACGACAAAATATTTAACTTTACGTTAAGTGAAATAGTTTAGTGACCCAATTTCGGGTGCAGTTTCAACGAAACAATGCACAATTCATTTTTGCGTTATGGAGGAGAGGGGAGCGCTCGGTAAGGGCCTTAAGCCTTGAAACAACAGCGAACAGTTAGTTCAGTTTGTGTGTTCAAGTAAGTAATCAACAAAAATCTGAGGCAGTAAAAAAATAACAACAACACCAACTGAAACTGAAAATAACAACAGCAGCAATGTCAACCACCATCAACAGTGGAGGAAAAAAGATTTTTAACCATAATTTCTGGCCCTAAAACTATGCATAACTGGTTGAGGGCATTAAACGCTGGAGAGGGGTTTGGAGGGATTGTCATAAATAGGGCGACTTTATTGTTGGGAGACATAGCATTGTGAATCATGGCGGCAATCCTGCTGTTGATGATGATGAAGACAACCGTTGATAGCTATGAGACAAAAGCCGAAAGGGAAATGAATAAAAAAAAACATGATGAAGACATAAAAATGTTTTTAATAGTCAAGGACAAGCTGTGCAGAAGCACCACAAAAAAAAAAAATTCGAGAAAAAAATGGTTTGAAAAAAGCACGAAGATTTATTTCCCATGAAGAAAAAACAACCAACAACTACTACAACAACAAAAATAGGAAGTGCATTTAATATTAAAAATATTTCACTTAAGCTAAATTGCTGCACCTTCTTCCTTTCCTTTGACAACATCTTCAACATCGACTATTCTGAGTAGTCGGTGGAAACCTTTTAGGTCAGCAGTCATCCTTTTGATGATAGATAACAATTTCCATGCAAGCACTTAAACCTGACATGACATAGGAAGAAGTTCTGTTAATGGATGATGAATTTAATCAAAAGCTTTAAAAATAGGAAATAAGAAGAAGCTGAAACTCAGTTCTACCAAATGGACTTCGACTGCGTGGCGTGCTTGGATTATTTTTAAGCTAAAAGATACTTTTTTTCAATTTTCAGGTGTTTTCCTTCGTTTTGGTTTTCTTTTTTCCGCTTCTTGAACAAATAATTCCTTATCTATTTAAGATTTATTTTTATTGCAGAATTTTACAAGTCCTTTAAAATTTAACAACCCTGAAAATGCACATTTTCACAGATTATTATGTTTTTGTTATTATTGTCATTATTGTGGAAAATCCTTTGGGTATTTTATGTATGCGCTCGGATAGTTTTATTGCACACCATGGGAGAGGGGGCTGCTGCATGTGTGACAATCAAGATTACAGGGAATTGAAAATATTTTGAGATTGGAAAAATTTATGAAAATCAAAAATCGAGGGGAGGGAGAAATTTGCTAAAAACTGGGATGTAAAGCAGCTAAATTAGGTTCCTTTAATGCTCTAAAGGTATTTTTTAAAGACGAGATGAAGGGAGGAGCTGAAGCTGCAAACAAGCTGCAGGAAGTTTTTATAGACGAGCTGAAGGGAGATTTTCATAGCAGAGCTGAAGGGAGACTTTCATAGCCGAGCTAAGGGGAGACTTTCATAGAATCGTCTATAGATGAGAAGAAGGGAGTTTCCTATAGACGAGCAGAAGGGAGTCTTCTATAGATGAGCAGAAGGGAGTCTTCGATAGATGAGCAGAAGGGAGTATTCTATAGATGCGCAGAAGGGAATCTTTCGTAGAATAGCAAAAAGGATTCTTTTAAGGGAGTCTTTTTAGACGAGCCGAATGCAGTCTTCTTAGACGAGCTGAAAGGAGTCTTCCATAGACGAGCTGAAGGGAGTCTTCCATAGACGAGCTGCAGGGAGTCTTCCATAGACGAGCTGAAGGAGTCCATAGACGTGCTGAAGGGAGTCTTCTATAGACGAGCTGAAGGGAGTCTTCTATAGACGAGCTGAAGGGAGTCTTCTATAGACGAGCTGAAGGGAGTCTTCTATAGACGAGCTGAAGGGAGTCTTCTATAGACGAGCTGAAGGGAGTCTTCTATAGACGAGCTGAAGGGAGTCTTCTATAGACGAGCTGAAGGGAGTCTTCTATAGACGAGCTGAAGGGAGTCTTTATAGACGAGCAGAAGGGAACCTTTATAGACGAGCTAAAGGGAGCTTTTCGTGTTAAAGGGAGTCTTTCATAGACGAACTGAAGGGATTCTTATACAGAAGAACCAAGAGACTGAAATTAGTATTTATAGGCTGGCCGGAAGGACAAGTAGAAAGGGAGTCTTACTAGAGCGAGCTGAACGAAGGCTGCATATTCTAGCTGAATGAAGCCTTAATGGCGAGATGATGGGATCCTCTTAAGGGGCTGAAGGAAGTCTCCAAAGCCGAGCTTTAATATGATGATCTGATGGGATTATTGTAGCATTTATCTATGGCATTTTGTATAAGCGAGCCATAATCTATATGATTCCAGTTTCCTTCCCCACCCTCGTTAGTGACACCGTTTAATTCCGCTGATTTCAAATGACTGTTATTGAGAACAGGTTACAAATACACACACAAACACACCTACTATGTGACAATCCAAAACCCAAGCATAAACTGAAACTTAAATTGCGACAAGAAAATCAGAGCAAAAGAAACCATAAAATACATTTTTCACTCTCACCCCAAACCTTTCTCCCTCCAAAAAAAACCGACTACCTTTAATGGCCCTTCGAAGCGAAAAAACGCACAGCACACGCACTCAAGGGAGATGAAGCCAAACGTACAAAAGCACACCAAATTGCTGCGATTGCAACTATGCCATGGTAATGGCAAATAACAAGAAAAAATCCGCTGGAAACCGGATAAAAGTCATGATACAAGTCGCCGGAATATTAAGAAAATCTTCACAAGCAGACAATAGTCACAAACGCTCACCAAGGTGCTCTTTAGCCAAAGATGCAATCCGGAACAATAAAAAAACTGCTTGACTTTCTTACTCTTTGGTGGCTCGTTGACTGCGTGGCTTACACACGGAATGGCAGGAAATGTCGAAGGGAAGAGAAAGGGAGGAAATGTTAAAAACGCAATGGCTATAAATGTCACCAAATGAACATTAAAGTAATTTTTCTTCTACTGCTGTTGTTTTTTTCGTTTTCTTCTTCTTTTACTATAGCATTGCAATCAAGCGTTACTGGCCCTTTTGTCCAAAGATGTTTGCTTTTCTATGGATATACCCTGTTCTCTCTTGGCTGCTTGTTGTCCTTTTGCTTACGTGTCCTGGTCCATTTGTGTGTGTGTTCCTTACTGCATTTCAGATAAGATAAGCGGGGTGTGTTAATGTTGCTCTTTAACAATTTGACAGTTTACACTTTAAAAGTGATTTCCGAAATTTGTTAAAATTAAATTTTTTAACAGATTTAAACCCCTTTATCTGGGATATCTTCTTGAATTGTTTTACCAATAAAAACTATGCCAACAATTTTGGCAAACAAATTTACATATTATTTTCATTGTTTATGCAGAATGTAAAGCAAAAATATTTTTGCACAAAAATTATGTAAAATTGAGATTTTGTATTCCTGTTTATGTTATGTTTAACACACTAATACACACACAGATGTGGAAGGAGTAGTAGTTAGGTTACTTAGAAATATTTTGCATATTTAATATGATGAGCTGGCGAAAGGGTAAGGAATCATAAAAATCTACAAAAGTTATGAAAGAAGTCTTTATGAAAGGGAGTCTCTATGGATGAGCAGAGGGGGATCTCTATAGACGAGCTGAAGCGAGTCTTACACAGACGAGATAAAGGGAATCTCTATAGATGACATGATGTGAGTCTTAAAAGACCTATAGACTACCTGAAGGGAGTTTCTATAGACGGGAGTATATATACTACCTGAAAGGGGTCTATAGAGAATCTGAAAGCAATATTCTATAGACGAGCTGATGGGTGTTTCTAGAGACGTGTCAAAGGGAGTCTCTATAGACTACCTGAAGGGAGTTTATATAGACGGGAGTATATATATACTACCTGAGTATATATACTAGAGGAGCTGAAAAGAATCTCCATAGACGAGCTAGTGGGTGTTTCTAGAGACGTGCTAAATGTAGTAAATGTAGTCTCTATAGGCAAGCTGAAGGGTATTTCTAGAAACGAATTAAGGGAATCTCTATAGATCAACTGAATGGACTTTCTATAAACAACCAGAAGGAATCTCTATCGGCGAGCTGAAGGTAGTCTTGAAGTTGTTGAAGTGAATCTCTGTAAACGAGTTGATGAAAGTGTTCTAGAGACGAGCTGAAGGAAATCTGTGTAGCTTAAGGGAGTCTCTTCAGACGAACTGAAGGGAGCATCTATAGCCAAGCTAATATTTATACAAAATAGTTTTTCCTTAAAGAAAATCCTCAAAGATCTCGTTTCTGGGTATTGAATTATTTTAAAGTTATTTTTCAATGTGTCATCACGTGTGAGAAACATATTACGTACACAGTCACTTCAAACTACATTCCATTTTTGGGGACCCAATGCTTGGGATTTATTTAGCAGTGGCTGATGTTAAGGTCGTTGTTAGGTATTTATTTTGGGCACAATCTTTATTCAAAAATGTTTTTTCTTAAAAAAAATCTTAACCGATTTCGTTTTTGGCTATTGACCGAATTTAAAGTTATTTTTCAATTCTCTCAATTGAAGTCCCTCCCACATGTATGTGTCATCACGTGTGAGCAACACGATACGTGCACAGTCACTTCAAACGACATTCCATTTTTGGGGACCCAATTATTGGGATTTCTTTAGCAGTGGCGATGGCTGATGTTAAGGTCGTTGTTACGGTGGTGGTGGTGGTGCCCGTGTGTTGACAGCAGCTGATGATGTGATGACATTTGCCGGTGAGATATTAGAGTGGTGGCATATGGCAGAAGCCATACCGTGGAAATATTGCAGCCATTTAACCACTACCACTAGATGGAAGAGATTATTGTTGATGCTAATGCTGTTGTCTGCTACATTTCCTGAAGGTGTTGTAGTGCAAATAATGAAATGCAAATGATATGCGTTTGCTGCATAATCATGTTATGCTGCATACAAAATCTACTTTAACAATACCAAGCAGATCCACAAGAATATGAAGAGCAAAAATCTGAATTTTGCAAAGCGTGTGTGTGGGTGCTTGTATGCGTATATATGTGTGAGTGTCTGTTAGATACTAAGTATTGAAATAAATATGTACCACACTACAATATCTTGGTATTGGATGAGATTCAACAAAACGCCAAGCTATATTAGAAGCAAGACAAACAGGAACTGGAGCAGAAACTTGGCAAATTTATACAAGCACAAAAATTTCCAACACAAACAACTAACATTGACACTAGCACATTTGCATATGTTGCTAGTTGAAAGATGCACAATGCTCAAACACACATGGACACATACACACACTCAAAAGCCATCGACACCCATGATTCTTGGATGGAGGTGTGCATATTTTTACATATCCACTGCTCTATATATCCAAAGTGACATTAGCAACATCACCTTTAACAACGCCTCTCTATCGGCTGCAGCTACTGCTTCGATATACGGTGTGAAGCTCAAAATATCAGCCATCGACAGCAGATTTCCTCTTCTACAGCGAGGAGTTTGTTCGTTCGTTCGTTGAAGTGTTTTCTTTTCCGGTTTTTCGACAAACTGCATAGATTGACAATCGACAGGCACAGAACAGACAAGTTTTTCCTTTTTTTCACCAAGCAAAAATTGTCAACAACAACACCAACAGTAAACGAAAACATGAGGGGGGGAAATATGGCATGCATTAGCTTACTAACGGCTCTGCTGTTAGTGGCGACGGGAGTTTGAAGTGCTTTACTCTGAAGAAATCTGCAAAACCTCACAAGCTTTATCAAACTATTCAATGGATCTAAAACGGATGTTGCATCCCAAACTATTTGCATATCAAGTCATGACAGAGGCAGGCAGTATACTCAAATAGCATCACCATGTAAAATCGTTGGCAATATTATTATGAAAAATGTAAATATATATATGAACGGAATTTTGTACATATGTATGTGGAAGAGATTATTTAAAAAGGATTTTGACAGAGGGAGTCCCTATAAAATGAGGCGAAGGGAGTCTCTATAGACGAACTGAAGGAAATCTCTAGAGAAAAGCTGAAGGGAGTCTCTACAGAAGAGCTGAAAGGAGTTTCTACAGACGCACTCTAAGGTTTATCTATAGACGTGATGACAGAAGTCTCTAAAGAGTATCTGAACGTAATTTCTATAGACGATCTAAATGGAGTCTGTATAGGCGAGCTGAAGAGAGCCTTTATAGACGATCTAAATGGAGTCTCTATAGGCGAGTTGAAGAGAGCCTCTGTAGGCGAGCTGAAGAGAGCCTTTATAGGCGAGCTGAAGAGAGCCTTTATTGGCGAGCTGAAGGAAACCTATATATGCTATCTAAAGGAAACCTCTATAGGCTAGCTGAAGAGCGTCTCTATAGACGAACTGAAGGGAAGTCATATACTCGTCATATATAAACTGAAGGGAGTATTTGTGGCAAGTTTTTTTTTAGACAAGCTGAAGGAAGTTTTTATGAAAGACCCGAAGGAAGGCTTTATAGGTGAGATTAGGGAGACGTGCCGAAGGATGTGTTTTTAGTCGAGCTTAAAGAAGTCCTTCTAGACATTAGAGCTGGGATGAAGACCTTTATGGACCATCTGGATTTGTGAGTATTTACAGACGATGGTCTCTATAGGCAATTTGTCTCACAGGCAAGGTTGTAAACCTGAAGATTGGCACTATAGCCGAACTGATGGGAGACCCAATAGTATATCTGCAATGCGTTTTAATATACATCCTTAATACAGTATTTTAAGTCGTCTTTATAGGAGGAGTATGTACATCAGAGTATTTATAAAAGATTTAATGCAAGGCATCCTAAAGGGAGTATTTACAGACGATGATCTGTATAGACAAACGTTTCCAAATACAAGTTGAAGAAAGTTTGTTCAGTCATGTTTAAGGCATTTTATATTGATAAGGTTGGAATCTTGCTCATAGAAGAGGAGGTGAAGTGATCATCTGGGGAACCTAACCAATTTTAATAATAGTAACATTATTATATTTTGCAATAATCCGCAAGGTCATCTGAATTGTTTGAAGTCCCTCAAAAAAATTAATTTCACACACATACAAATACCATCAACACTTCATTCACATTATTGCATTTTCCAACTTATCAAGTACCTCACACATTTATTCAAAACTTAGCCTCTTCAACTATACCTTGAAGTGGTAAAATTTAAATGGCGAAATGTGAATTGCATTGCAATGCACTACTCGTCGAAAATGAACTCACTCTCCCGCTCAATAACTTCAACACTTCCAATATTATGCATTAGTTGACTTCCTTTGGTAAACTTTGCTGTTAGACCAAAATGAAATGCGAAAAACCAATTCATTATGTTTTCCTCAATAAATATTCAACAATTTCCTGCACTAAGCCAAATTAAAGCGGGTTTGCCAAGCCTTTTTCAAAATGTAACTAAACCCCCAACCCCGTTTTTCACTATCGTTGTAACTAGACCCTACACTTATACACATGTGTGTGTATATATTGAGGAGCTTCCACCTTAACACAATAACTGCGGCATACATATTCAAAAGCTGTGACAACAGGAACCGTCGTACCATACCCATTGCCGGCATACAACAGCAACATTTCAATACGACGAACGTCAGCGGCTTCAGGATGCAATGCCAAAAGCTAAATGATTTCCTTGTGTACCTTATTTGCTTCTAATTTATCCACTTGATGGAATCCTCTCTCCTTGTGTTAAGTAGAGGTATGTAGCGAGTGAATATACACACAGACGCAAACACGAAAAAAGGAAACCAAAAAAAGTACCCCATATTCATACCAAGCAAAGCATTCTGGCTTAGTATAGGAAATAGTTGATGTTTTGTTGGGTACGGATGGCAAAATACATTGGCTGTTATCAACTACTGTTATTGTTGTTGTTGTCTAACAGCAGGAATATGAGGAGTACCGTTAGCATTTAAAATCCCTGTATATGTATTTAAGTATGCAAAAATTCGAAATACTAGTAAGTCATCTATTGAAATACTCTTGCAGATGATAACATCAAAATGTGGTAACACAGACAGGGGACGGAATGATGTATGTACAAACTGAGACTTATCAATTTATGGAACGAGGGAGGGGGAAGCTACGTACTTCAATTAATAACTGACAGGTGAAAGATTAATATATGCAGAATAAGCATAGGTATTTATTTTTTAATTGGGACTGCAGGAATTATCATTCTTGATAATTCATCTAGGTAGGCTATCGGTTTCTTGTATACGTTCATAAACCGTCTCAAATACTTTTTTGTATAACCTTCAATATATGATGGAGTGTAAATTCAATTTTGTCATTCAATTTATAAGACCCCTATATATTCATCGTATATTTATTTGGTCAGCTTGGGTTCTTATTGTCAATTATTTCACTCAAAAATTATCAATATCGGTCCACGTTTCGGTATATTCCTTACACTATTTTCAAATATTTGTAACCAAATTGGCTCTAATAATATATTATGTATATTAGGACGTAAGTTGCTTATTGTTTTACCACTTTTGGGCTTATGGCAATTTTATTGTGTTTTATCTTCTATTACTCCTCTTGGGAGTATAGGGTTTCCAAAATTTTTTGTAATCTTACACGATTTATCCTTGTTTTAATTTCGTAAATCATTCTATTGCAATTACTCCATCTGAGTAGTTGATTGGTCTACTGTACCCTTCCTAGGTATTAGGAGTGTCATCTATCGTTGCCTAGAAATAAAACATAGATCAAATTTGAATATTCGTTGGGGTCGTTGCTAATTTAATGTTGCTATCTTCCTCGGGATGGCGCTTTCTCGATGCCCATTCCTATTGTATGTTATCCTAATATGTTGAAAACATCGTAGAAACCGTGAAGTATATACATAAAGGCACCGGTGTTCGGTATTTTTTCAACCGAATTGGTTGCAACTATAAATTAGAAATATCTAGGGCATCCACAAAGCATAGATATGTTACTCAATTTTTCCTTGTTTTATTTTCGATAATCATTTCATTGTTTTATATTCTACTTAAGTAGATTATTGGTCTGCTGCAGCCTATCCTAGGATATTGGGAAGCCATCTATCGTTACCTAGAAACATCAGTCCCTTGAGTTTTGTGCATTTCTTCGAATCCTTGCTTATCAAGTGATGCCATTTCCCTCGAGATGGCGCAATATTGTCGAACATTCCTATTTTACGTTAGTCTCATCTATTGATGCCGGTTATTAGAATGTCAGCGTCTGCATTTTATTTCAAGTGAAATTTAAGCCGCTTTTTACAAATATTCGAAAATTACATTGAAATAATCTGTTTCCCTCTAATGTGATTTGAATCCGGAACCCACCGGTTTGCTGTCAATTACTTTAGCTCAGTGTCTGTAATTTGATATGGAATTTTCTCATTGCAGCAATTTACCATGGAAGAGGTATAAGAACGAGCCAAATATGAAATCTTGTTTTATATATTTGGTTATATATACATATATATTTGATCTGTGGAGAGAGTGCTCGGTTGATGAGTAGAGCTGAGATTTTTTTTAAGGAGAATTATTTTTTTATAGACTATTAACTAGTCGAACAGTGAATAGTGGTCGATATCATTAATTTAGCGAAAGTGAAAAATCAAAGTATAAAATCCCGAAATGTTTATATTGTCAGGTTATTATAGCTTTGTGTAGCTTCAGGAGTTTGTAACACCGCGAAATATTGGTCCTGGAACCACCTTTAAGTCCGTTCGTTTTTCCATTACTATTTGTAAATACAAGCCACAGTTATGGACCAATTGTCACGAAATTTTATATGTAGGATGGGTTCTGGCCCGAACACCACGAAATTGTACGCAGAGAGAAGGATCTGACCATAGAATAAGCATGACAGGTTTCATGAAGATCGGTCCATATTAATCAGGTCAAATTAACATAGGCTTCTGTGTGAAAAATGTCAATATTTGTATTCCTGAAGGACATAGATCCGAGAAGTTGACAGTATATCCAAGAGGAATGGTTGACCTTTAAATTTGTGTGTATGTACTCGGATAGGGGAGTTATACGTAAATATATTAAAATGTCTATGGGTTATGATATTGTTTAGTATTACTTATAACCCCACTAGAGGGCGGAAATGTAGCGCTAATGGCTAGAATATTTTGCATGAGGTTCCGGTTACCTATAATTTTTGATGAGGATCAGATGATTTTGCGGGGATGAAATGGACCGAAGGGGGTTTTATACTAGTACTGTTTGCAGGCGAGTTAAAGGGAGCTTGGTTTTTTTTAAACAAATAGAAAGAAACGTCATGGACGAGTTGAGTGGAGACTGGACTCTATAAACTCTGTAAATACGATATACAGTCCGTCGTAAATATAACATACTCTATATATAACAGCTCACATACACTGTCTCCCATTAGGTAGTCTGAAAGAGAATGTTAAGATTTTTAAATACGAAACTAAGCACATCCAATAACGAAATTCAGGACATAAAGCAATTAATTTCGCGAAACAAGACAATATTTGGAAAATATGTAAACAAATTTATCCTGGTTAAAAACATTCCCTTGTGAGTAGGGTTCATAGTGGCTATCTCTAAAGATTCCGTTTCCAAAAAATGTTATTGACTTCCGTGTGGTAATATAAAACAGATTGTTCAAAATGCTTTGAACAGAAATTTAATTTGTCAGCTCGTTTTGCCAGCCGTCAGCATGTTCAAAATACTTTGAACAGAATTTTGTAGTACAAAAGATTTGATCGTTGGAATGGTTTAAGATAAGAGTCTAAAATCCCACACGCAGCGTTGATAAGACTGTTGTTGTTGGTGGTGAGATTTTATGACGCACACGATGGGAAAACTCTCCACAGATCAAATTCTATTACTAGAACAAATAGTTTACTGATAAGTATTTTGTGTTTGCGATTAGGCTAAGAAAGAGTTGTTTAAGTAGAACCTAAGGATAAATATTTTAAAATAAAATCAGTGTCCTACAAACACTCACATAGAACGGTCGGCTGTCCGTGTCTTCTTATTTGTTATACAGATGAGCTGCGGCTGTCTGTATATTATTCTACACAGATTATGTATATTTTTGTTTAATATTCTATCTTTTCTTAAGAATTATTTTTTTCGTATTTAAATGTTTTGTTTAACTACAAAATATTATTTCTAACACCTGACTACACATAAATCCTTACGGAAAGAAATCCTAAATGATAAAAAACACATTTTCTTGTAATAAAAACATTAACAGACAATATCTTTACTTAACCATAACGTATATTTATGTACATAGATTTGCATATAATTGGTTTATGTCTACCACTGATAGTCGAACGAGAGAATGGGGTGGAAGTCCTGAATGCTTCAATTTTTTATGTGACACATTGAAAATTCTTTATTAAATTTAGGAGCCATTATGCTAACTTTTCTCTCCATCTACTGGTATGTATTTTTATTTGTTGTCGTAGGTAGTTTTTTTTTTTTTTGCAATGTGAAACAATTATATGTATTTTATCTATTTGCATATTTTCACATAAAATTCTTGTCATCGTAGTCCTTTTTATGGCCTGGCACATACATACACGCACACACTCACACACATTTTGTAGCAGGAAGAACAGGCCATAAATGCCATAAAATATTGTTGGTCTGGGCTCCATCCACTCAATTTTATGTTACGCAAAAATACCGATTGCCACAATTACTTGTGACTAACAATATAAAGTTGAAAAGAGGGCTTTTCAGGGAAGTGAAAGAGAGAGAGAGGGGGGAGAAAGAATTGGAGCAAAAAGTGTATGGGAAAGAAAAAAAGAATTTCAGCAAATAAAAATGCAAAAACCCTTTTTTCATTTTGTCGCCTACACACACACACACATGCTCACAAAAAATGTCACATATGTGGGTAGGTCAGCACAGCACAGACGGAGTTTGGAAAACGTTTGCCTCATAAAACAATAAAAAATAATAACAACAAGGAACACGCACACATACACCGACATGTAAATATTTCGCATAAAGGCTTCTCGTCTACATACGATATGAAAATAAATATTACTCCTTTCGTTCGCTCGTTCGGTTTTCTTTTTTTTCATATTCTTGTTTATTGTATGCGGCATCGTTTCAATGAATTTAAGGCCTCCCCCCTCTGCGTTTGTCGCACATGAAGACCAGTCAGTCGACAATTGTGTAGGGCTTTCATTTTGATATATTCGCAAAGATAAAATGGGTCCTTTCCTATTTTTTTCGGGTTGTTGAAGTATTCCTTCCTGTTTGTGTCGTCATCGTCGTTATTACATTTCTTTGTGGAAGGAAACAAATGTTTAAAGATATTCATTTTTATATTTTGTATATTTTTACGTATATCGGGGCTCTTACGTATGATGTATAAATACGTTGTGATAAGAAAATAACATAAATAAAAATAGAATGTCCTTAAAGGAAAGATACAAGAAAGTGTTGGGTGTGACATGTGCGAAATTGCTTGAACAAATATCAATAACACTTTATCGATATTATAAAAATTGCAGTAATAAAATAAACAAATGAATATTTGATCATTTACAAGAAATGAAAAGGGAGATGAAAATTTAAAATTGAAAATTTAAAATTGAAAATTTATAGGTGAAAAGAAGGTCGTCTTTAGAGTCAAGCAGGAGATCGTTTTATTGTAGTCGAACTTCACTTTGTTTTTATAATCGAGCTGAAGGTTATATTTAGAGTTAAGCTAGAGGTCGCTCTTATGGACGAGCAAAAGGTTGAGCTTTAGATATGTCTGTTGTGTAGAGCCGTTATATTGAGGTATTACCTCAATTTTCAGTATTTTGGGGTTCTTGAGTGAGCTTCTCAACTGAATTTGGTACATTGGGTTCTTATGGGATACATCAATCCACACACATGTTCTCGGTATCCTATGTCAAATTCCATTAGGGCAGATTTAGAGTGCTTTGTGTGCATTGGGACAAAATTACGTAAATCGATTTAAACTATTCACTATGCTACAAAACAGAGGACTGTTTAAAATTGTATCTCAATTGAACACCTGTTCATTATTTGGTGAACAATTAACATGAAGACAGTCGAAAATATATATGGCAGCAATATTTTCAATCGAAACAATTTTTACAAAACTTAACAAATGTTACGCTCTACTGATTTCAAAACGTTGTGCAAAATATGATGTCAATCGAAAAAAACATGAAGAGTTCGGTGCACCATTCGTCTAAAATCGGACGAAAATATATATGGGAGCTATATCTAAATCTGAACGGAATTCAATAAAATTTGGCACACGTTAGGCTATCCTAACTTCAATACGTTTTGGAAAATTGTGTGCCAATCGGCCCATATTTGACTCTTTGGTGCACAATTTACTAAAAAACGGACGAAAATATATATGGGAGCTCTTTATAAATCAGAACAGATTTTTACGAAACTTGTTGTTGATATGATTCGAACCTACACTGATTAAAGAATGTCCCTACAAAATTTTAAGTGAAAATCTCAAGAACTCTTGAAGATATATTCGATTTATTGTGTCAGCATCAAGTGACGGCTGAAGGGCTTCTCAAACTTTAAACGCGTTTTTCTCTAAACGAATGGCGGGCACGATAACTCAAAAACTCAAAAACGATAACTCAAAAACGGTTCCAAATTTTGCAACGTGTCTCTGAGAGTGTATAGCTCCTGTATGAACTAGGATAAAGCCAATCGGTGAAGATCTTCCTTATTTTTTAACTTGTTTTTTTTTTTTAAAAAATCGGCGATTTTCCAAAAATATTTTTTCAAAGGTCCACCATTTTGTTAATTTTAGAGCGAAGTCTATAATCCTAGTTCATACGAGAGCCAGACATGTACTCTTTCTAACACCGTTGAAATTTTCGGATTCCGATGTTGCAGTGAGGAGTTATCATGCCCGCCATCATAAAATAATTACAAAAAACAACAACAAAACAGTAACAAAAATTTTTTGTAAATTTTTTTTCTTCTCTTTTAAATTTTCAAATATATATGTGCAAAGTTACAACAACAAAACAGTAACAAAAATTTTGTGTAAAATTTTTACTTCTCTTTTAAATTTTCAAATATATATGTGCAAAGTTACACACCTCCAAATTTTGCAACGTGTCTCTGAGAGTGTATAGCTCCTGTATGAACTAGGATAAAGCCAATCGGTGAAGATCTTCCTTATTTTTTAACTTGTTTTTTTTAAAAAATCGGCGATTTTCCAAAAATATTTTTTCAAAGGTCCACCATTTTGTTAATTTTAGAGCGAAGTCTATAATCCTAGTTCATACGAGAGCCAGACATGTACTCTTTCTAACACCGTTGAAATTTTCGGATTCCGATGTTGCAGTGAGGAGTTATCATGCCCGCCATCATAAAATAATTACAAAAAACAACAACAAAACAGTAACAAAAATTTTTTGTAAATTTTTTTTCTTCTCTTTTAAATTTTCAAATATATATGTGCAAAGTTACAACAACAAAACAGTAACAAAAATTTTGTGTAAAATTTTTACTTCTCTTTTAAATTTTCAAATATATATGTGCAAAGTTACACACCTCCAAATTTTGCAACGTGTCTCTGAGAGTGTATAGCTCCTGTATGAACTAGGATAAAGCCAATCGGTGAAGATCTTCCTTATTTTTTAACTTGTTTTTTTTAAAAAATAGGCGATTTTCCAAAAATATTTTTTCAAAGGTCCACCATTTTATTAATTTTAGAGCTAAGTCAATAAGCCTAGTTCATACGAGAGCCAGACATCTACTCTTTCTAACACCGTTGAAATCTTCGGATTCCGATGTTGCAGTGAGGAGTTATCATGCCCGCCATCATAAAATAATTACAAAAAACAACAACAAAACAGTAACAAAAATTTTTTGTAAATTTTTTTTCTTCTCTTTTAAATTTTCAAATATATATGTGCAAAGTTACACACCTCAACAAGCATTGGTATTGATTTACTAGCCCATTGAAAATCTTGAAAAATTAAAATCGAGAATGGGGGGTTCCCTAAACACATATCATTCCAGTCTTAATTCAGTAGTCTATGCCAAATTTCGAATGATATATAGGGACTTTGGTACCCAATTTACCATAAATCGGACGATAATATATATGGGATCTATATCTAAATCTGAACCGGTTTTCACGAAACTTAACACACAGCAATCTAGACTTTATTCAGTACGCTGTGTCAAATTTCGTGCAAATCGAAAAATTTATATTGAGACATTGGTGCACTATTAAAATTAAGCCGGACGAAAATATATATGGGAGCTATATATAAATCTGAACCGATTTTTCTTAATTTCAATAGGGTTTGTCCCTGGGGCAAATAGATGATCTGTGCCCAATTTCATCCAATTCGGATTATAAATGCGACCTGTACTTTGTTTACAATTTAACATAGAGAGACGGACAGAGGGACGGACATGAATAAATCGACTCAAAGAGCGATTTTATGCATATTATCAAAAGGAACCATGGGTCTATCTCGTTTCCTTTTGCCTGTAACAAACATATGCACAATGACATAATATCCTGTACCATAATGTGGTGAAGGGTATACAAAGGAGATTCCGTATTATATTATATATTATGGAATGAAAAATGATATTCAATATTTTGATATATTAATTTGTCCTCACATTTAATTTTCGTAATTTTAATTTAATTATTTAATAAAAACAAATTAAAATTACTCCAATCACAAAACTATATGACATGACTCACAGCCATGACACTTGTATTACATGACATGACAAACAAAAGCGAACAACAAAAAGTCATTCCTTTTTGATATTACCAACATTTATACATTTTAATGAGACCACAAATGCAACAATATTATATTTCATAATACATATTTTTTGTCGCAACACAAAAAACCCAACTCATTGTATGACAGTCAACTAAAACTAAATAGGATCCTTTGAGGTTGGTTTCACGCTCTTTCAACGGGGTTTTCATTAAAAATAGAGAGAGAACACACTCACCTGAAATTAAATCCCCTTTTGGAACGTACTTACATAAGAACAAAATATAATATTTTCCTGTTTATATTACGTTTTTCGGGCAAAAAGGTGTAAAAACAACAAAACATTGAAATTACAAGCCCAATTCCACACAGACACACACCACATGAGACACACACTCACACATAGGTTTATTTATCTCTTTGCGTCATATTTGAAAATGCACACAGTTAAATTATTAAATTTTATGACTCCGCAAAAAAACAACAACAACAAAAAACCAAAACTTCGAGTTTATTCAGACACTCACCTAGGTGAAATACGAATTTAAAGTTATAGCAGAGCCAACCAACAACTTTTTTTCGGTTAATGGAGAATATGAAAAATACGAAACAAAATAAATGTATATATGTGTGTGTGTGCGTGTGTGCATAAATAGAAAACCATGTTATGCGAACAACAATTTTCTGTCCACATATAAACCAAAATATATACGAGTTTTATACTGAATATATATGTATAGTTTGCATAATTTATACATTGTGAATATGAAATTTATGCATGCAGGAAAAAAATAGTTTTCCTACAGATTTTGTTTTCCACATTTAAATAAGTTTGTTTTACTGGTGAAATTATACAAATTATGGGTGGGCGATGTGAAAATAAAAAAAAATTTTATGAACACGGCCACAAAATCGAGAATGAAAATAAAATTGGGTTGAACAACAAAGGACCTGACATCTGAAATAATGATAATTTAAACAGGAATATCAACATGAATAATTGCCTATATATACAACACCTCCATTAAGTGCGAATATTCGTGCTGTATTTGTATAAATTTAAAACCACATTTCTCCATACATTGTATGGAACTAGGTCTAAAAAATCACCCAGGTCTAAAAAATCACCCATGTCTAAATAAAACCACCCGATGTACCCACACAAACTTATGATATCCACAACCAAACATTGTGGGTTTTAACATTACATTTTTATATGTAAATTCGGAACCGAGAAAACACGACATCTACAGACACCCGACAATGATCTGTCGGGACAAAACTCTGACATCTAGAGTGACTAGAAACTCTAGATGTCGCAATGTGTCCAGAACATCATGAAATATATTAAACATTGAGGGAAGTTACGGCCACGGAATAAGCTTGGCCGGATCTCCCCATTCTATTGATAGAAGACGACGGTTATTAAGTCCACCTCCGAAAAAGGGACTTTAAACATCATCTTCTGCAAAAAATCTTTAGCCACCCTATTACTTATTTTTTGTGAGATAAAAATAAGTAAAAGGTACCTATTCAGCACAGTACTGCGTATGTGAACAATGATGCGAGGATCAAATGGGACCAGGTCCACGTGGTGAACAATCAATTTTATACCCCAGACAGCCTTATAGCTAATGAGGGTATATACATTTGGATACGACAAAAATGTGCCTCATTGAAATATTGGTTTTAGGACCTATGTTTCTTTGAACTAAATCCGTTTCAGAAAACTTGAAGTCGGTTTACAAGTGTCCGTCCGTCCTTCTGGTGCGTACGATAACTCTTGAAAGGAGTAACAGATTTCATTTAAACATCACAATATTTCTTCCAAACTTGGTTTAAGTTCGAAAATGGGGAATATCGGTCCACTACTTGTAATATCTCCCCTACACATTTGTCAAAAAGTTTATAATATCAGACGAACGAACTATATGACTTGACACATTTTTTAATGTATATAAATTAAATATTAGATGAAAGGAATGCCCGATTTGAAAGAAACATTGAACAACCAAATATCTTTACGAAGCCTAGGTCTAGTCTGAGCGTAATCGGAGCACAATCATTTGTGTTCTCTTGTTCATTTTTGAATTTTGCGGAAAATTTTTAGCAAAGGAATATCATTACTGTATTGTGTGAATCCAGCGGATAAGTTTTGCCGAAGCACTGTTGATCACCCGAATAACCTCCGTTGAAGTTGGTTAGTTTTTGACGATTCTCATAGTCGACTATTATTTTGTTTCGGGCTCGTACTCATAGATACATTACTCATAACCTGTTTGAACCTAAAAAACGTCTTTTAAAGCACTGTAATCGTATTTTTCAAAACTTAATTTTTGACTAGAAAAATTAAGAACAAATATATCTAAATTTTAAGGGTCAGTAATATGAGAATGAAACTTAAATTCCTAATTTTACTGAAAATCTTCTACAGAAGATCGGTTAATATTTGGGGATGGATGGACCAACACCTTTACTTTTATCTAATTTTCTGGTCGCTCCAGAGGACGCAATTATTGGCCCAAGGAACGCGAATTTTTACATGATAAAGATTTTTCAATATTTAAGGGGTCAAATTGGCCCTGACTTTTGTGTGAAAAATTACAAAGAAAATTATCCTATAGGTATCAGGGGTAACCCTGATGGACATAGACCCGAAAAGTTGATAGCATATCTTAGAGGAGTGATTGACCTTTAAATTGATAATTGATATCAATTGTCGTATGTATTCGGATGTGGAAGATACCCTTAATTATTTACAGGTGCTTACATATTCATATATTATTTTGTAACCCATTACTATAGCGCTGATCGATTTGAAATTTGCCATGAGGATGCAGGTATGGTCAAGGACAACACCTATAATTTTTCTTAATGATCGGATAACAATATTGTAATGGAGTGGACCGAAAAATTTTTTTTTGTGTTTTTTCGAGTCGATCTAGGCAATAATTGAAAGCCGAACATCAAAGCACAACCCACGGTACAGGGAATATGGACAAATATTAGTAGTATTTGTTGACCTCTAATCGGTCAAGAGGGAGCAAATATCGCGAAATATTGCTCAGAATATAGAACCAAAAATATTATATTTTCGTGTAAGTAGTGTAGGGTATCATATGGTCGGCCCCGTCCGACTATACTGCTCCGCTAAAGGAAAGTATTCTTACCTAATACGGAAAATTCGAATATCTATCGTCAAAAATTGATATATTGTTACTTCAAGCGCTGAAACGTATTATCGAACCTTAATTTGCAAAATTTTTTTTGTTGTTGTTTATTGTTATCAAAGAAATGTCCTTCTTTTTGATGGCGGGCATAATAACTCCTCACTGGAACATCGGAATCCGAAAATTCCAACGGTGTTAGAAAGTGTACATGTCTGGCTCTCGTATGAACTAGGATTATTGACTTCGCTCTAAAATTAATAAAATGGCGGACCTTTGAAAAAATATTTTTGGAAAATCGCCAATTTTTGACCAAAAACCAAGTTTAAAAATAAGGAAGATAGATATACACTCACAGAGAAACATCCCAAAACGCCATTCGCAAAAACGATGTTTGGAGAAAAACGCGTTTAAATTTGAAAAAACCTTCTTGCTGTCACCTGATGCTAACACATTAAATCGGCTATATCTTAAAAAATTGTTGAGATTTTCACTTGAAAATTTATAGGGACATTCTTGAATTTGTGTAGATTCAAAATAAATCAAAATAAGAAAATAAATTTTTTTGAAACCGAGAATGGGTGGGGTCCCCTTAAAGCCAATATACCATTGGAATCAACGCACGTTGTCAATTGTCAGTCCATATGGGAAAACGCTTTATATTTAATTATTCGATACAAAAACATACTTATAGCATCTCTTGTATGTGCCCAATTATAGGAATTCTTGCCGACCTCTCCTTTTCTTGGTTTGTTTTCAGGTCGTCTTCAAATTTCCCTCCAAAAATAAAAATTTAAAAGATTCCACATTCAATTCCTTTATGCTATCCTTTTGTACATTGTTTGCTCATCACAACGTCATTTGATGCACCTTGCGAAAAACAACAAAAAATTAAAACGAAAGACGACGAAAAAAACATCTTAAAAGAAAATAGTGGCCATAATCTTTATCACAGTTTTGTAGTGGCTGTGGCAATGACAGAAATGGGAAATAGGTGATAGCGTCGTCGTTAGTTGGTGATGGTGCTAGTGAAATTTAAGCTGGCAGCAAATTGCACAACAGTATCTACTTTATGCATACTGTCAACAGAGCAAAAGAGAAAGGAAAGAAATACAATGCACACAAAGGCATTCATACACCTATAAATGCAACACACACACACAACCCTACTCTCTATGGCGACTGCACTATTAAAGGACTTGATGGAGAGAGGCTGTGGGTGGGTGTGTGCTTTTGAGAATGTATACATTATGTACACAATTGCAAGTAAACAAAAATGCTGACAAACACCAGCAGAGCAACCCCACCCAGCCATACTAACGCACTAACGCAAAAACTGCATATGCTGCAATATATTTAACACAAAAACCTATTTTGTTGTGCACTTGCATTTTATGATCAGTAGAATAGGGAGGCGTGGTTTCATGATACAGTAGTGGTGCTGTGTGTATGTGTGTCTCCTCTTTAAAACAAAGCTGAATATACCTTGGCACTTGTGTCTGTATTACGTTAAATTATTAAAAATGGTTGGTTAAATCACACGCACACACACACACCGACAGATAACCACACATATAAACTGTTTCACTTATTTTCCATTATATGCTCATTCTCTTTTGTCGTTTTTGATATATAAATGCATGAACACAAAAAAAGAAAAGTATAAAATCAAATGAATGTTGTCACAGACAGATCAGCACCCAAATACAGGGGTGAACAACAAAAACATTAATAAGAAGAAAAATAATAACAGCAACAACGACAACAACAACAACAAAAACTATATATAAACGATTATTTTATGTTAAATTGAGTTTATTGTATGACATCGTTTGGGTTTGACACGAGTGATAATAACGATGCCACGGCTATTGTTGTTGTTGTTGGTTGCTGGTGATGATGATGTTGGCTGCTGCCAGCTGTATTTAAGTGAACAGAAATTCGCTGAGACAGGGCCAATGGTTCAGAGGCGAAGGTGATTGGAGTGCATCGTGTTGAAGGTTTGATTTTGTTGATATAAATTAATTGCAATTAAAAGAATTTTGTAATTTTTATAACAGAAAATTAATGGTAAAATTTAATCAGGTGAATATTTCATTATGTGGCGTTGAGGAATTGTATTTGATGGGGTGAAATGTGCACATTACGGAAAAAGGGTTAGATTTTATAGGACATTGTTTAATGTACATAATAACGCTGTGATGGATTTTTTTCCTACCCAATAATTTGTAACATCATAAATAAAAGGGTGCTCCTATGAGAAAATTCATGTTATGATAAGACGGTGAACATACCGAAAAATACCTGAAAAAATATGATTGAAATTCCCAAAATATTTAATAGTGGGGCTATAATAAAAACCAGTAAGGAAAGTAGTAAAGTCGGACGGGGCCGACTATATGATACCCTTCACCACTATGGGTATATTAAGCAGGACTATAACATAAAATTGGATGAAAAAAATGTGATATTTATCTAAATGTGAATCTACCTAGATCTATCCAAAAAGTATGTCAATCGACTTCAAACAAATATAAATAGGTCATCCGTTGGGCTATGTCTGCACTTCTAGAAAACGCAACTACGTAATTCTATGCTCAATTTTTTAAGTTGTGCAAAATTTGATGTCAATCTGACTAACATGAGGAGTTTGATGCCCAATTTACTAGAAATCGGGCGAAAATATATATGGAAGCTCTATCCAAATATTGAGCGATTTCAAACAAACTTGTCACAGGTTAGGTTATACAACTTTCAGAACGTTTTATTCCAATTGGTTCCTTAGTACGTCAATTACTTAAAATCAATCTATAATAAAAGGGAGCTATATCTAAATCTGGACCGATTTTCACGAAACTTGGCAGACATCATTCTAGGCTCAATTAAGTACGTTATGCCAAATTTCGTGCAAATCGAAGGATATATAGGGACTTTGGTGCACCATTTACATGAAATCGGACGAAACTATATATGGGAGCTATATCTAAATCAGGACCTATTTTCACGAAACTTGGCAGACATCATTCTAGACTCAATTCAGTACGTTATGCCAAAATTCGTGCAAATCGGAAGATATTTAGCGACTTTGGTGGACCATTTACATCAAATCGGACGAAACTATATATGGGAGCTATATCTAAATCTGGACCGATTTTCTCCAAACTTGGCAGACATCCCTCTAGGCTTAATTCAGTACGTTATGCCAAATTTCGTGCAAATCAGAAGATATATAGGGACTTTGGGCACTATTTACATGAAATCGGACGAAACTATATATGGGAGCTATATCTAAATCTGGACCGATTTTCACGAAACTTGGCAGACATCATTCTAGACCTAAATGATTAGGCTGTACCAAATTTCGTGCAAATAAGATATATAGGGACTTTGGGGCACCATTTACATGAAATCGGACGAAACTATATATGGGAGCTATATCTAAATGATTTCTCCAAACTTGGCATACATCACTCAAGGCTTAATTCAGCACGTTATACCAAATTTCGTGCAAATCAAAAGATATATAGGGACTTTGGGGCACCATTTACATGAAATCGGATGAAACTATATATGGGAGCTATATCTAAATCTGGTACCGATTTTCACGAAACTTGGCAGACATCATTCTAGACCTAAATGATTAGGCTGTACCAAATTTCGTGCAAATCGAAAGATATATAGGGACTTTGGGGCACCATTTACATGAAATCGGACGAAACTATATATGGGAGCTATATCTAAATCTGGACCGATTTTCTCCAAACTTGGCATACATCACTCTAGGCTTAATTCAGCACGTTATACCAAATTTCGTGCAAATCAAAAGATATATAGGGACTTTGGGGCACCATTTACATGAAATCGGACGAAACTATATATGGGAGCTATATCTAAATCTGGACCGATTTTCACGAAACTTGGCAGACATCATTCTAGACCTAAATGATTAGGCTGTACCAAATTTCGTGCAAATCCCATATATATATATATTAAATCGGTTAAATATATATATGGGAGCTATATCTAAATCTGAACCGATTTTTCCCAATTTCAAAAGGGTTCGTCCTTGGGCCGAATAAGTGACCTATGCCAAATTTCACCCAATTCGGATCATAAATGCGACCTGTACTTTGTTTACAATTTAACATGGACAGACGGACAGACGGAAGACGGACAGACGGACGGACGGACGAACATGCATAAATCGACTTAGAAAGTGATTCTATGCATATTCTCAAAAGGAACCATGTGTCTATCTCGTTTCCTTTTGCCTGTTACAAACATATGCACAAAGATATATACCCTGTACCACAGTGTGGTGAAGGGTATAATGAGGTCAATATTTATATGTTTTCGTGGTGAGATTTGACAGCCAATGAGAATACAAAATATCAAATTACTACCAATTCTGTTGGAAAAGGTGTCCAAAATCTCCAAAATACCGAGTATTGGGGAGTACCGTTATATGGGGGACACCCTGAATCTTGCGTATATTTTTTGGTACGGATATGACTTATTCAATGAGAACCAATAATAACAAATTACAGGCATTTCTGGCAGAAAAGTTGTCCAAAGTCCCCAAAAAATCGAATATTGGGTTGGTACCGTTATATGGGTGCATCCCAGGAGTACTAACAATGTCTGTACAAAATTTCGGATCTCTATCTTAAATATTGCTATCTCTATCGTGATTTCAACATACAGACAGACAGGCGATGATGTGTAAATAGACATAGATTATTCTGATCAATGATATATATATATATATATATATATATTGTGGAGACACCGGTTTATATTTCGAGGTGCTGCAAACGGAATGACAATTTTCCTTATATTGAGATAATTAAAGGATTGGGTTTGATTTGTTTCCAAAATATAATTAAGAGGTATTAATTATGTTTGTGGTTCTGTGCCCCTTAACATGATAAAATATATAACGTAATATGATTTGAAAATTTTTCTAGAAAACCAAGATTTTTATCAGAACTAAAAATAGACTTAAGCCACTTTCAAATTAAACGAATTATATATTTTCTCCGAAATTTGATCTATGGCGAGTTTTCTCTTATTGGGTCGATTTTGTAGACCTGTAAGGCCGTAAAAAACTAATTTTATTTATCAAAAAACTAATACTTCTCCTTAAAATGTTCTATTTGAGATAATATTGAAATTCAAAATATATTATTTAATTTATTATTCTTAAAATCTCAAATTGCATTTCACACAAAATAACCTATGACAACGACAGTTTACCTAACTAAAATTATGATAAGCTTTTAAATAATATTATAGAAAAGATTTCCATACCACAAACTTAATTCCTCGAATCCACATATATTCAAAGACAAAGGATTTCAACGATTTTATGTCGATCATTTTATGGGCTAAACTTGATGATAAAA
>NW_026883651.1:0-5164 GCF_032173495.1 Musca vetustissima
CAATTTTCGTAATTCAAATACACACACATACATACATGGAGTAAGATATCACATCATGGCATCTCTCACAAAATTTTGTGGTGTAAAATTTGATTTCATGTTGTCGGGTGCATTTGTGTATTTCAAAAATTATGTATATATGTATGTATAGCATCCGCAACTTCAATAGGTAATTCGAAATCGTATACTTGTAGTTCGAAGTGTGTGCTAGGCTTTGGGACGATGTTTGGAAATTTATGGTTTTACGACTGTTTAAAACTTTTATATTCTTGAGTAAAGTATGAGTTAACTTTCTTGGTATAAATATGGTTCATATAGAAATTGATGTAATCTGATAATTAGGAAAAATTGATATGCTTTCTATTTATAATCGTAACTATAATATAAATATATTAAATTTGTATACCCTCTTCTGTCAGATGAAGGATACATTAATCAAGCTCGGTTGATATATAGCTATAGTTCGCATATTTAATTTTGTTCAATTTTATGACAATGGTGATCCCGAGATATTATATCAATCTGTCCGAATATTGTTCACTTTCATCCAAAATCATCAGAGAGGAACATTTATTAACTACTTAGCTGATTTGTTTCAGAACGGTGGTTCCATAAGCAGAGCTTTAAAACCAGTAAGGAAAGTAGTAAAGTCGGACGGGGTCGAATATATGAAACCCTTCACCACTTTGGGTATATTCAACAGATAAATCCTAACAAACGCCTCATTTTTAAAGGACCAGTAAATTGAAATTGGATCCATAAACATGTCATTCTACACCCGATACTAAATTTTTCATTTGGTCAGATATAGCAACTATATCTAAATCTGAACCGATTTCAGGAAACTTAACACACATCATTCTAGACCTAATTCATTACGCTGTGCCAAATTTCGTGCAAATCGAACTATATATAGAGACTTTGGTGCACTATTTACATTGAATCGTACGAAAATATTTATATAGGAGGTATATATAAATCTGAACCGATTTTCAGGAAAATTTAACTCACATCATTCTAGACTTAATTCATTACACTGTGCCAAATTTCGTGCAAATAGAAAGATATATAGGGACTTTGGTGACCATTTACATTAAATCGGACGAAAATATATATGGGAGCTATATCTAAATCACAACAGATTTTCAGGAAACTTAACACTCATCATTCTAGACCTAATTCATTACGCTGTGCCAAATTTCTTTCACATCGAAAGATATATAGTGACTTTAGTGCACCCTTTACATTAAATCAGACGAAAATATATATGGGACCTATTTCTAATTCTGAACCGATTTTCAGGAAATTTAACACACATCATTCTATACCTAATTCATTACGCTGTGGCAAATTTCGTGCAAATCGAAAGATATGTAGGGACCTTGGTGCACCATTTACTTTAAATCGGACCAAAATATACATGGGAGCTATATCAAAATCTGAACCGACTTTTTCCACTTTCAATAGGGTTCGTCCTTGGGCCACATAAGTGACCTATGCCAAATTTCATCCAAATCGGATCATAAATGCGACCTGTAATTTGTTCAGAAAAATACATGGACGGACGGACAGACGAACATGCGTAAATCGACTCAGAATGTGATTCTATGCATATTCTCAAAAGGAACCATGTGTCTATCTCGTTACCTTTTGCCTGTTACAAGACATAATACCCTGTACCATAGTGTGGTGAAGGGTATAAAAATATTTCCAAGCGCGCTGGTCTTGTGCGCATCTCATCCTATTTGATTGATCATGTTCCGAGATGTTGCCTTCTTGAGTTTCCAACGGATTCGAGGTCTTCCCCTACATGGCTCACTTTTATATGCGAATCCTCATCCATTCTCACAATATGACCTAGCCAACATTGTCGCTGCAGCTCGAACCGTTTGAAAATATCGATTTCCGAGAAAAGATGGTATAGCTCATGGTTCATTCCGCGACAATATTCACAGTCGACCCAGATCGGCCCATAGATCTTCCGGAGAATTTTTCTTTCAAACACTCCAAGAGCTGTCTCATCTGCTTGTGCAAGTACCCATTGCTTCAGATCCATACAACAGTAGAGGTAATATCAGCGTCTTGTAGAGTATGAGTTTGGTCTGGCGAAAGGTGGTCATGCTTTGGAGTGCTTACTCAAACCGTAGTAACATCTGTTGGCCAACACTATTCTCTTCCGGATTTTAAAGCTGATGTTACTAGTTTCGTTTATGACGGTATCGAGATATATAAAATCGTTCACTACATCGAAGCTGTAGTTTCCTAGTTCCACAGTTGAATAGAGTGTACTGGACATCTTGCGCATTGATACAATCTGTTTGGTCTCCTCGCCATTTACTGCCAGTCCCACTTTGGTAGACCATTGTCAATTCGTTCAAAGGTGGCTGTTATCGCTCGCAATGTTCGTTTGGTGGTGTTTGGTGAACATAGTTCCATTTCGGTTCACATTTGCATCTGGTATGTCATTTTGCAGCTGGATATTAAACAGGACACACGACAAACTGTCACCATGTCTGAATCCTCGTTCGGTATTGAAGGGCTCCGAGAGGTCTTTTCTGACTTTAACTGCTGACCTTGTGCCACACAAAGTTATCCTGCATAGCCGTATTAATTTGGCAGGAAAGCCGAACATGGCTTTAAATAACTCTGAACGGATAGGACTGTAGAATGCGGCTTTATAGTCGACGAGTAGGTGGAATGTGTTTTTAGTGAGTCTTTTCAATTATTTGGCGCAGATTGAACATTTGGTCAATGATGGATTTCCCAGGTCTAAAGACGCATTGGTATGGTCCCGTAATGCCATTGACCATAAGCTTCAGTAGTTGGCACATATCGCCTTGTCTCCCTTTTTATAAACGGGACACAGGATGCTGAGGTTCTAATCATGGGGGATGAATTCATCTTAAAAAGCTGCTTTCAGATCCTCAACACGTTGTCTGTGTATGTTACCAGGTTTCCTTCTTCCATTCATTCTGACTCCTGTACATCTCGATTTTCTCACGCTCACGATTTTCTTGTTCTTTCTTCTTTTTCTGAAAATACGTTTCTTTCCTCTCCTTTTCTTCCGACAATTCTCCATCGTGTTGCTATTGTCTGCAGGTTTGCCTTATACGATGCGTTTTTTACATTAGCAGCATTACGATACTCCTGATCGTACCACGTGTTTCTTGACAGTGGTTTTTTGTACCCACATGTTGCAGTTTGTAGGGAGTGGGCAATTCTTTGCCATTGTGCTTCTATATAACGGGGATAAGGAGTGCTTTTGACTAGAAAGTGGGTAAGTTGAGGGGAGTAGGCTTGTGCTATATGTTGTGTTTGCAGCTTTTCGACGTCGAGTTTCCGTGTTACATTCGATTAGGTAATGGTTCGAATCGATATTCGCTTCTAGTATCGCTGAACATCTAAAACCCTGGATGAATGACTTCCGTCTATTACAATATGATCAATTTGATTTCTCGTTGTTTGACCAGGAGAAATCCAGGTGGCCTTGTGCATATCGAGAAGCTTGAATCTGATGCTGATATCTACCATGTTTTTGCTGCCACGAAGTCAATCAACCTCATGCCGTTGTCGGATGTGTCTTCATGGATGCTGAATTTTACGACGATGGGGCCAAAAATATTGTTTCTTCCGATTTTAGTATTAAAATCTTTTAGGAGAATAGCCAGGGCAGCGGTCATATACTGTTTCTAGGCGCTCGTAAAATATGTCTTTGGTCTGATGTAGAAGAACTTCGTTATTATACGGATTATAGCAATTCGCTCAACTACTGGAGTGAATCTGGATATGAGGTATTTTATTCTCTTACTAGCAAATACCCGCTACGTCGTTAGCGAATGTAGGATAAATTTTAAAACCACCATATATCGACCATTATTAAAATTTTAGAACCATTTAGTACCATAGTATATTCTCAAATATACCTCTGTATCTCAACCCTACACACCCATTCCGACCGCAACAGAAATCTACCTCTATACTAAATTTGGTGTAATTTTTTACCATTTGTACTCTTGTAATACTTATTTTGAAAAAAAATCTGATATAGCTTCACCCAAATCCAAATTGAGTATCAGTTAGTGCATATTAATATAAATTTCCATAACTACCTACTTTAGCAAAAATAAGTACGAATTTCCAACACATCCCACATACCCCAATCTTAATTCCAAATTTCAGGATTCTATCGGTTCACTTAAATTCAATTTGTATCACACTTAGTACCTTTTAGAACACATAAGTACAAATATCCATTACTACCTACATCATGCAATCCAATTGAAATCATGAATTAGATAAAATCTTAATTATAGTCCAAATAGTATCAAATTTAGTACACTGTAGTACGAATTTCCAAAAAATCCTTCTTAACCCCGACATACACTCCCACAGTGATCCTAAATCCAAGTATAAGGATTCCAACTCTATTGGTTAACCCACAATTCAAATTGTAGGAAATTTAGTACATAGTTGTACCAATGTCCAAAACTTCCTACATACCTCAATCCTACACCCGCACAGTCATCCTAAATCCAAGTTTCAGGATTCCAACTCTATTGGTTCACCCACAATTCAAATTGTACCAAATTTAGTACATAGTTGTACCAATGTCCAAAACTTCCTACATAACTTCCAATCCTACACCCCACAGTCATCGTAAATCCAAGTTTCAGGATTCTAACTTTATCGGTTGACCCACAATTCAAATTGTACCAAAGTTAGTACACAGTAGTACCACTTTAAAAAACTTCCTACATACCTCAATCCTACATCCCCACAGTGATCCAAAATACAAGTTTTAGTATTCCAACTCTATAGGTTCACCCACAATTCCAATTGTACCAAATTTAGTACACAATAGATCGAATTTCCAAAACCTCCTTCTTACCCCAAACCTACACACCTACAGTGATACTAAATCCAAGATTCAGGATTCCAACTCTATCGGTTCAACCATAAATTGTACCAAATTTAGTACATAGTAGTACGAATTTCTAAAACATTCTACACACCCCATTAAAACCCCAACACTGATCCTAAAACCAAGTTTCAGGATTCCACCTCTATCGGTTCACCCACAATTCAAATTGTACTAAATTTAGTACATAGTAGTACCAATTTCCAAAACTTCCTAAATACCCTAATTCTACACCTCCACGGTGAT
>NW_026883652.1:0-49933 GCF_032173495.1 Musca vetustissima
AAAATCGGTCAAGGATAAAGTTGTCGGTTCATTGCACCCCTTCAACATCAACGCCTCGTCCTTGATCATAAACGGAATTTCATGTAAAATTATAAAGCGATCAGCTCTATATTTCCCCCTCTAGTATGGCAATGTCAGTTTAAATGGTTAACCACTGATCTTGGATATACTATCAACTACTCTGGACTATGTTCTTCAGGAGTAAATATGTACGCCCCAGAATAAAAATTTTTGTAATTTTTCACACAAAAGTAAGATGCCATTTCACCCGCTAAATATTGATCAATCTTTATCAAAACAGACATTCTAATTATTTGGCCCGATCCTCTTCACCATGTAAAATTTCGGATTGTGCGGGTCATAATTTTCGTCTTTAGGTCGACCAGATAAACCTAAACCGACAAAAATTATGTATTTGGTTCATTTCATCCCCTAAATATTAGGTTGGGGAAAAATAAATCCATTAGGCCGGTCGTCAAAAATGTCGATAAAATCGGAGAAATGATCGAAGTTGCCCGGCATGTTAGCAGTCGTAATATCGCCCAGGAGCTAAAAATCTAACATAAATCTGTTTAAAACCATTTATTCAAAGCAGTATTTAAAAAGAAGCTCGATGTTTGGTTGCCATATCAACTAACAGAACAAAATTGGGCGGATCGAATTTCAATCTGCGAAGTCTTGGCCAAACGGAATGAGATAGATCCATTTCCAAAACGGATGGTGACTGGAGGCGAGAAATGGATCAACTACGATAACCCTGTGTGAAAACGATCGCGGACTTGGCACCAAGCGATTATTATACCCTTTACCACACTGTGGTACAGGGTATTATGTCTTTGTGCATATGTTTGTAACGAAATAGACATATGGTTCCTTTTGGGAATATACATAGAATCACTTTTTAAGTCGATTTATGCATGTCCGTCCGTCCGTATGTCTGTATGTCCATGTTAAATTGTAAACAAAGTACAAGTCGCATTTATTCTCCGAATTAGATGAAATTTGGCATAGGTCACTTATTTGAACGAAATTTTGTACAGCGTACTGAATTAGGTCTAGAATGATGTGCGTTAAGTTTCCTGAAAATCGGTCCAGATTTAGATATAGCTCCCATATATGGTTTCGTCCGATTTAATGTAAATGGTGTACCAAAGTCCCTATATATCATTCGATTTGCACGAAATTTGGCACAGCGTACTGAACTAGGTATAGAATGAAATCGGTTCAGATTTATATATAGCTTCCATATATATTTTCTTCCGATTTGATATAAATGGTGCACCTATATATCTTTCGATTTACACCAAATTTGGTACAACCTACTGAGTTGAGTCTACAGTGATGTGTGCTGTTTCGTGAAAATCGGTTCAGATATAGATACAGTAACCATATATATTTTTTCGGATTTTATGTAAATGGTGTACCGACGAAGCCCCTATATAAGCGTACTGAATTGAGTCTAAAGTGATGTGTACTATGTTTTGGTTTCGGAAAATCGATTTAATTTAAATATACCTCCCATATATATTTAGCCCCATTTAATGTAAATGTTGTACCAAAGTCCCTATATATCTTTCGATTTGCACCAAATTTGCCATAGCGAACTGAATTGAGCCTAGAATGATGTGTGCTATGATGCGTGAAAATCGGTTCAGATTTAGATATAAACTTCTAATGTTTGTCCGAATGACACGCATGTTTCTACAAAATTTTGAACATCGTATCAAATTGAGACTAGAATGACGCTATTGAGTTTTGTTGTAATTGGTGCAGTTGCAGACATAGCTTCCATATATATTTTCGACTGATTTCATGTTAATTGTGCACTATATAATCAACGGTTTTCTGATTGAGGTCAAATGTATTATCGTCTGTCAAGACTGTTTTAAATCGGTTAACATCAGTTTGTGTCATTGTTCGGAAATGCAATTTAGCATAGGTTGCATAATGGCATATGCATGTGGGGATTGATATTAGTTTGTTGCCTTCGAAAAGCGACGTCGGTAAGGATTTATATGTAGAATATACACAAAGTGGTGAAGGATATCACATAGACGACCCAGTCAGATAACTATAGTTATCTGATTTGTTACGTGTTTTGGGGTTACTTCTAAGACTCTGTTGTAATCATTCCACCTGCGGAGGATATCGAGATAAAATAGTAGAACGTAAGGTTCGAGAACTATATATGAACTATAGCACGCATGTATGCATATCCCGCATATAACTATTTTAACGTTTAACGTAAAGAAATGTATTGTGATGCAAAATGTTAGTTTCGAAATTTATCTATATCAGTCCTCAATTAGGCATAGTACCTCATGTAGTGATAACTAAAAATGTTCGGTAATTCCTACACAATGTAATTAATATTGGAACCGCTTTAGGTATAGCCTACATGGACGTTCTCATACATTTTTTTTTCCTGCAATGACAATTTTTATATGGAACCTGCAGCTTCCATACAATCCACCTGCGTAAGATGGTGATGGCCTTATATAACTGTGACCTCTAAATTGCAGTATTTTGACGATGTTCCACCATACCATGCTTAGTCAATATCGGTCCACTTTTTGGGGTTTTAGGAAAATTTTCTGTTAAAAATCGCTGGAATTTGTATTTGATGTACGCAATGGTTTACATAAATCGGTCTGTGGAATTATCGGTATAGGTCCACATTTTGATATTTTCCCCATATATTCATTTATACCCTACACAACTATGTTGTCAGGGTATTATAGCTTTGAGCAGCCCCAAAAGTTTGTAACGCCGCGAAATATTGGTCCTAGACCCACCTTTAAGTATACCGATCGTCGTATCTCGACTAGCTGAGTCGATCTAGACATGTGTGTCCGTCCGTCTGTCCATTATAATTTGTAAACACGATACAAGCCACAGTATGTACCAATCTTCACGAAATTTTGCATATAGGAAGGGTTCGCCCCAATGAAGACCCCTATTGTTTTTGGTAAAGATCGGTTAATATTAAGGGTATGAAATGGACGGAATACTTAATTTGTGTCGGTTTTTCTGGTCGCTTCAGAGGCAGCATTTATGGCCCAAACATCTCGAATTTTTAAATGGAGAAGGGGATTGGGCCAAAGAATAAGCATGTCTCTTTTGATAATGATCAGTCAATATTTAGCGGGTCAAATGGAGCCTTACTTTTGTGTGAAAAATTACAAAATTTATATTCTATAGCTTATATATTTACTCCTGAAGATAATAGAGCCGAGAAGTTGATAATATATCCATGAGGAATGATTGGCCTTTAAATTGATACCAAATATATTGTCGTATGTACTCGGATGTGGGAATTACACGTAAGTATTTACAGGTGCTTACGTATTCAGATATTAGTTAATAAACCGTTACCACACTAGAGGGCGGAAATATAGCGCTGATCGTTTTGCAATGTTCCATGAGGTTCCAGTTATGGTCAAGGACAACGCCTATAAATTTCGTTGATGATCATATAATAATTTTTGGATGAAGTGGACCGAAAACTTATTTTGATTCTACAATTATAAGCCAAAAATTACAACACAACCCACGGTGAAGGCAATCTGGATAAGTAATTAGAAGGGTTGTACTGAACATTAATAATATTCCGAAAATATGTCAGTGTATGGAAGAGGTGTTATTGACCTCTAATCGGGCAAGAGGGTGCAACTATCACGAAATATTACCCAGGCTCGGAATAAAAATCTGCAGAATGATAGAGTTTTGTAGTAGTTGTGTAGCGTATCTTATGGTCGGCCCGTCCGACTATACTGATCCGCTCACTGGTTTAAAACTGGGTTTGAAATGTGTGGGCACGTATATATGTGTCGTTTATTTTGAAAGTGGTTAAAATTCTGCTTGAACCTTTTTATGTCATTAGAGATTTCTCAAAAACTTTAAATTAACAATATTGCCGAAATATGTGTGGACTACAAATAACCGTCGTGATTACCCATCATTTCTTAAATATTGTGTTATTCTTATTAAAGATAAGTTCTTCACATCGAACGATCCAATAGGGGTGTATCATTAACATATCATAATTCTCATATTGCAGATGTATAAAAAAGGACCTATCGTGTACATTATTACCACCCAGGAATACAGAAATCTTTACTGAGTGCTACCTGTCATATTATTTGTCTCCTACTGTATTCCCAATTCCGCAAAAAATAATTTCCGAATTTAATTCACTTTCATTTTTACCATTAATGTGATATTAAATTCATGGCAATACCATTAACTTCCACTTCCAACTTATCGGGTATTGAGTGTCAAGGAATGTAAGAAAATATTTCTTCAATTTGATATTCTTCAATGATATTTCAAATATTTCCATGAAGTTGAATGACATCTGAGCAGCAGCACTGGCAGCCGTGGAATCTATATGAAAAGTGTCATTAACACAGAGTAACAGAACTACCAAAAGAAAATGAATGTCGAGAAAGAGAAGAAGCGAACATCATTGGTTTTCATTTAATTTTTTTGTTTCTTTCTTAAGAAATCATAAAACTGAATACCAAGAATTTTGAAGATAGCGATAGTATTTGTGAGAGTCGTGCAGGATGAATAGAAATATTATTTGTAAATTACTAGCAGCTACTACATTTAAGACTCAAGCAGTTTACAAAAGAAATTCCAGCTATTGAGTTGACAACGTTTAGTTTTACAGCTCACAGAAATGGAATTTCAACGATTCTCCGAACAAAAGATACTTGAAGAAATCTGAGATCTGTCATTGTTCGATAATTGCTTTACAGCAATGACGTAGACCGTATTTAATTCTCAAAGTACCGATAAAAGAAAAAAACACCAACAATGACTGAAATGCCATGACAAACAGCGGCTGTATTTGCAAAAGTGCAACAATCTGCAAATAAATGCGAATAAATTCAATCTTTGGTTGTGAGGTTTATTTCGGCTGTTGTTGTTTTTTTCTGATATTGTCTGAAAAAATGCAGCAAATAACGACATTGTCATATCATACCGTAGCCGTAATGATGATACTGCTGTATTTACATTGTTGTCGGTACTGTGGTCAATGGTGCGAAGTGTTAAAACACATTTAACATTCCAATTGTGCACAGTGTTTTGCAGTGGAACAATATGGAAATTCATGCCTTATATTAGCCTTCAAAAAATATTCTTTAAAAAACCACCCCTTATATTAGCCTTGAAAAAATATTCTTAAAAAAACCACGCTTTTGAAAAAATATTCTTAAAAAATCCACGTCTTACATAAGTATTGAAAAAGTATTCTTAAAAAAATTCCACGCCTTGAAATAATATTCTTTAAAAAATCCACGCCTTGTACTAGCCTTGAAAAAATATTCTTTAAAAAATCCACGCCTTGTATTAGCCTTGAAAAAATATTCTTTAAAAAATCCACGCCTTGTACTAGCCTTGAAAAAATATTCTTTAAAAAATCCACGCCTTGTATTAGCCTTGAAAAAATCCACGCCTTGTATTAGCCTTGAAAAAATATTCTTTAAAAAATCCACGCCTTGTATTAGCCTTGAAAAAATATTCTTTAAAAAATCCACGCCTTGTATTAGCCTTGAAAAAATATTCTTTAAAAAATCCACGCCTTGTATTAGCCTTGAAAAAATATTCTTTAAAAAATCCACGCCTTGTATTAGCCTTGAAAAAATATTCTTTAAAAAATCCACGCCTTGTATTAGCCTTGAAAAAATATTCTTTAAAAAATCCACGCCTTGTATTAGCCTTGAAAAAATATTCTTTAAAAAATCCACGCCTTGTACTAGCCTTGAAAAAATATTCTTTAAAAAATCCACGCCTTGTATTAGCCTTGAAAAAAATCCACGCCTTGTATTAGTCCCTAAAAATTACCCTTAAAAAAATCCACGCCTAGTATTAGCCTTGAAAAAATATTCTTTAAAAAATCCACGCCTTGTATTAGCCTTGAAAAAATATTCTTTAAAAAATCCACGCCTTGTATTAGCCTTGAAAAAATATTCTTTAAAAAATCCACGCCTTGTATTAGCCTTGAAAAAATATTCTTTAAAAAATCCACGCCTTGTACTAGCCTTGAAAAAATATTCTTTAAAATTCCACGCCTTGTATTAGCCTTGAAAAAATATTCTTTAAAATTCCACGCCTTGTATTAGCCTTGAAAAAATATTCTTTAAAATTCCACGCCTTGTATTAGCCTTGAAAAAATATTCTTTAAAAAATCCACGCTTTGTATTAGCCTTGAAAAAATATTCTTTAAAAAATCCACGCCTTGAATTAGCCTTGAAAAAATATTCTTTAAAAAATCCACGCCTTATTGAAGCCATGAAAAAATATTCTTTAAAAAATCCACGCCTTATTGAAGCCATGAAAAAATATTCTTTAAAAAATCCACGCCTTGTATTAGCCTTGAAAAAATATTCTTTAAAAAATCCACGCCTTGTATTAGCCTTGAAAAAATATTCTTTAAAAAATCCACGCCTTGTATTAGCCTTGAAAAAATATTCTTTAAAAAATCCACGCCTTGTATTAGCCTTGAAAAAATATTCTTTAAAAAATCCACGCCTTGTATTAGCCTTGAAAAAATATTCTTTAAAAAATCCAAGCCTTGTATGGGTCCTTGAAAAGAATTTTTAAAAATTCTCGCCTTGTGTTGGTTGCTGAAAAATTATTCTTTAAAAAATTTCGAATTTTCTGTTTTTACATTCTGTCTGTTCGGCGTCTACATCACTACTTATCCATTTTTTTTCTGCGCTCATTTAACAATTTTAATGGAGCTCACTTTGTAAAATGTAAATAAAATAAAAACATTAATGAATGCCCACTGACTGTCCGCCGTTTATGGTCCTCTGATTCTGGTTATTTAATGATGAAGTTGTTGCTGCTGTTGCTGTAAGTAATCAAGCAAACAGGAATATATCCTTTAAGTAAACATTTTATTCGAAATGATTCAGTTATACAGAACACTCTTTATCTACAGTTATGTGACTACAAATAAATATTCATGAAATGTTAATGTTAACAGAGGAGTCCGGATCGGGAAGGGGTAAAATTAAAGAAGGAAGAAGATTTTGTTAAAACTATATTTTGAAGGGTCATAATAGGAGAAGATTTTTTTAAGATTATTTTCCAAGGGTCATAATTAGTTTGGAGTTTTTAAGGAATAATTGGCAAGGCAAGAAAACCTTAAACGACCTTTAGGAATATTTCAGTTTTCCTAGCTACGCTCTTACCAACAATCCTTTTTCTTTAATCGTAGCAATCATATTGCTTTTCAACAAATGTTTGAAAAACTTTAAGAGAACATTTTTTTGTAAACATATATTTTTTTTAATTGTCGTAATTATACAATTATAAATAACATTGGTCATTAACGCCGCCATTGGTCATATTTGTATATTTAAAAAAAGTATATACCCTGCACATTTAAGAGACTGTAGGCAAACACACACACTCGCGGATAAAATCGGTTGAAGAGCAAAAAAAAAAACACACTGCAGTCACCACAAATAAGACAACAGCAATTCATCCAAAGGACAACTAACGGCCAGAGACAACGTCAATAAGAGGATTTGTAATAGCAAAATCCTGTGTGTGAGTGTATGTGTGTGTGTACGTGAGAACAACAAATCTATGAATGGACACGAAGCGTATCGCCGCTTACACAATCGCCAGCGATGCCAATGGAATTTTAAAACAGACAATTGTAATTTGCAATTTGCGGCATATGAATCAGAAGCTGTAATGGCAACAACTTCGCCGATACCACCACCTCCTCCAAATGGAGGAAAAAGTGACAGCATTACCACCAACATCAACATTGGAGGCCATAAACACCCTGAGATAACTGCAATTGTAGGATCATTTTCAATGCTAATTTTTATTGTCAGTGTTTTATGTTGGTCTTGCGTGTGTGTGCCCGCGATGGCGATGCATTCAAAGGTGAACAGGTGGGGATTTCAGGGCCACATTACAATGTGGATTTAGTGTTGTCAGATGCGATGGCATTTTGACGTATTTTTTTAACATCCGACATATAAGGATGGGTAAATTTCAATCGATTATTTTTTTATACCCTTCACCACACTCTGGTACAGGGTATTATGTATCTGTGCATATGTTTGTAACAGCAAAAGGAAACGAGATAGACACATGGTTCCTTTTTAGAATATGCATAGAATCACTTTTTAAGTCGATTTATGCATATCCGTCCGTTCGTCTGCCCGTCTGCCTATCCATGTATTTTTGTGAACAAAGTACAGGTCGCACTTATGATCTGATTTGGATGAAATTTGGCATAGCTCACTTATTTGGCCCAAGGACGAACCCTATTGAAATTGCGAAAAATCGGTCCAGATTTACATATAGCTCCCATATATTTTTTCGTCCGATTTAAGGTAAATGGTGTACCAATGTCACTACATATCTTTCGATTTGCACGAATTTTGGTATAGGGTACTGAATTAAGTGTAGAATGATGTTGCTAAGCTTCGTGAAAAGATTCATAGCTACGCCGATTTACACAACGTATTGATGTAATATAAATTTGATTCTAGCAAGTTTCCCTGAAATCGGTTCAGATATATTCTACATATGTTAAGATACATATGTAGAATATATCCAAAGTGGTGAAGGCTATTATATAGTCGGCCCAGTCCGACTTTACTACTTTCCTTACTGTTTTTTTTTTTTTTTAATTTTTGAGTCAATGAGTTACTTCGGGAATTACATTCAATGTTCATTCCGAAATCCTCTCCATAAGCTAAATATCCCGCCTTCGGCATAGAAGAAATATACACAAAGTGTCCAGGCAGAACTTAAGTATTTCCCTCCGTTGTTTTTATTATACACGAAATTTGGCAACACTCTCCTTGCCAGGTTATATTGGCAATTACCTCTGTAATGACCCAGAAGGATATGCGTATGTGCTGTTGTATGGCGCCAGGTTTATTCATGAAGTATTAAATAGACGGATATTGATAAAAGTCCAGTTGTAAATAAACGCAATCATTTACACATAGCAAACTCCTTTTGCACCCAATCAAATACGCACTCACTCACCCACACACACACACACGGGTATGCACAGAGAGGTATTGCATTACCATGGATGATAATTCTATAGATGGAACATTGATTACAGACGGAAAAAGGAAATTATGGAGGTTATGATGTGTTTCCGGTTAGTAAGTGGACACTGTTGAATACTTTTTAAAAGCGTGTATTTTTTAAAGGATATTTTTCAAGGCTAATATAAGGCGTGGATTTTTTAAAGAATATTTTTTTAACACCTATAGAAGGCGTAGATTTTTTAGAGATTAATTTTTCAAGACTAATATAAGGCGTGGATTTTTATACCCTACACAACTATGTTGTCAGGGTATTTTAGCCTTGTGCAGCCCCAAATGTTTGTAACGCCGCGAAATATTGGTCCTAGACCCACCATTTAGTATACCGATCGTCATATCTCGACTAGCTGAGTCGACCTAGACATGTGTGTCCGTCCGTCTGTCCATTATAATTTGTAAACACTATACAGGCCACAGTTATGGACCAACCTTTACGGAATTTTGCATGTAGGATGGGTTCTGGGCAATGAAGACCCCTATTGTTTTTGGAAAAGATCGGTTAATATTTAGGGGATGAAATGGACCAAAAACTTTATTTTTGTCGGTTTTTCTGGTCGCTCCAGAGGCTGCAATCATGGCCCAAACACCGCGAGTTTTTGCATGGAGAAGGGGATCGGGTCAAAGAATAAGCATGCCTGTTTTGATAAAGATCTGTCAATATTTAGCGGGTCAAATGGACCCTGACTTTTGTGTGAAAAATTTTTATTCTATAGTGTATATATTTACTCCTGCAGGACATAGACCCGAGACGTTGATAGTATATCCAAGAGAGGTGGTTGGCCTTTAAATTGATACCAATTATATTGTCGTATGTGCTCGGATATGGGAGATACACTTAAATATTTATAGGTGCTTACGTATTCATATATTATTTAGTAACCCATTACCACACTAAAGTGCGGAAAAATAGCGCTGATCGCTTTGATATCTACCATGAAGCTGCAGTTAGGATCAAGGACAACATCTATAATTTTCGGCGAAAATCAGATAATAATTTTTATATGAACTGGACCGAAAACTATTTTTTTTTTTTTTTTGTTTTGTCGAGTCGATAGGCCACAATTATAAGCCGAACGTCACAACACTACTCACGGTGAAGGGAATCTGGACAAGTAAATTGAAGGGCTGTACTAAATATTAGTAATATTCGGAAAATATGTCAGTGTAAGAAAGAGGTGCTTTTGATCTCTAATCGGTCAAAAGGGTGCAAATATCACGAAATATTGCCCAGGCTCAAAATAAGCATCCGCAGAAAATTAGAGTTCCGTTGTAGTTGTGTAAGGTATCGTATGGTCGCCCCCGTCCGACTATACTGCTCCGCTCACTGGCTTAAATATTTTTTTTTCAAGGCTAATATAAGGCGTGGTTTTTTTAAAGAATATTATTCAGAGACTGTAAAAAGACTTGGATTTTTTAAAGAATATTATTCAGAGACTGTAAAAAGACCTGGATTTTTAAAAGAATATTATTCAAGGCGTTGAGTTTTTAAAGAATATTTTTTAAGGTGCGGAATTTTTAAAGAATATTTTTCAAGGCGTGGAGTTTTTGAAGAATATTTTTCAAGGCGTGGAGTTTTTAAAGAATATTTTTCAAGGCGTGTAGTTTTTGAAGAATATTTTTCAAGGCGTGGATTTTTTGAAGAATATTTTTCAAGGCGTGGATTTTTTGAAGAATATTTTTCAAGGCGTGGATTTTTTGAAGAATATTTTTCAGAGACAGGGAAAAAGGCCTAAATTTTTTAATGAATGTTTTTCAAGGCGTGAATTTTTTAAAGAATGTTTTTTCAGAGACAGGAAAAAATGCCTGGATTTTTTAATGAATATTTTCCAAGGCCTGGATTTTTTAACGAATTTTTTCAGAGACAGGAAAAAAGGCCTGGATTTTTTAATGAATATCTTCCAAGGCCTGAATTTTTTAAAGATTTTTTTCAGAGACTGTAAAAAGGCCTGGATTTTTTAATGAATATTTTCCAAGGCCTGGATTTTTTAAAGAATTTTTTCAGAGACTGTAAAAAACGTGGATTTTTTGAGAATATTTCTCAAGGCGTGGATTTTTCAGAATTTTTTCAAGGTTTGAATTTTTCAGAATTTTTTTAAGGCGTGGATTTTTTGAGAATATTTTTCAGGGACTATAAAAAAGGGTGAATTTTTGAAGGAATAGAATTTAGGGACTATAAAAGAACATGGATTTTTTTATAAAAAATTCTTTAGAGACTATAAAAATGGGTTGATTTTTAAAGAATATTTGTTATATTTCTTATAACATCTAAGGTTACATGATTCCGTTGTATTTGCACACTACAAATACAAGTTAAAAGCATGGTATTGCGTGCGGTCAACCTCTCCTACAAATCCACAGGCCTGCTGCTCTGTTAGCTAGGCGGCAATCGACAATTGTTTAATGCATTTTAAAAGAGCGAAATAATTTCCGCAATTTCCTGTTGGAGATTGTGGTTAATTGATTTGCCATTATTAGCACTGACAGTTGCGTTAGTCGGACAAAACATTGCATTGCCTTGTCAATGCATGCATAAATTTCAATAAATATTTAGTGCTGCCATTATTGGACTGACTGGACTGGGATGATGGCCGTCGCACTAATGCTGATGATGATGACGATGTTATTTCTGCTGCGGGCACTTCTGCCGGTTCCCGTTGTGGTTTCGCTATATTTGATGACATTGTTAAATGGTACGGTAATTTTCACGATAATAGAAAATAAACGATAACAGCAACAACACCATTTATTGTTGTTGTTTGTTATAGCCCAAAAATTGCGAACCATAAATCAAACAATTATTTGCACTAAATTTAATGATATGAACGGAAATGTTTATTTCAATATCATGCAAATATTGTGCACATATATATTTGGTTGTTGTTGTTATTATTATTGTTGTTGTATGCAAATAACCAAAGGCAATTTTTTGTTTTGTTTGTAAATATTTTATAAATATTAGTTGATAGCATTTTAATGAATAACACAATATTATAAACAATATTAATATTGGCTATTTAGTTTCAATTTAAAATCACTGTTGTTCGGAATTGTCAATGAGAGAGGCCAGTGGGCGTATGAGTAACTTAATGTCAATTATTAAAGATAATTTAATACGTATTCGCACGCATTAACATAGGCATAGATTTTTATATAATATTTTTTCAATGCAAGGCGTGGATTTTTAAAGAATATTCAAGCATCTCGATATGCACAAGGCCACTTGGATTTCTCCTGATCAAGCAACGAGAAATCAAATTGATCATGTTGTGATAGACGGTAGGGATTCATCAAGTTTTTTTAGACGTCGGATCGATCTGGGGAGCGAATATCGATTCGGACCACTACCTTGTAGCAGCCAAGATACGCACCGGTCTTAATGTAACAAGAAAGGTGCGATCTAATGTAACACGGAAATATGAGGTCAAAAACTGTAAACACAACAGATAGCCGAGGCCTACTCCGCTCAGCTTACCCAACTGCTGACGAAAGCACCCCTTGTCCCGATAATAATATAGAACCACAAATTGCAGCAAAAGCAACACTTAGGTACCAAAGACCACCATCAAGAAATCCGTGGTACGACTAGGAGTGTCGTAATGCTACTGATATAAGAAACTCAGCGTATAGGACAACCCTGCGGACCGTAGCAACACGTAATGCGATGGAGAACTATCGGGAGAAAAGGAGAGAGGAGAAACGTATTTTCAAAAAACAAGTAAAAAGAACAAGAAAATCGTGAGCGTGAGCAAATCGAGATGTGCAGGAGTCATTTTTAAATGAAGTCCGAAAACTCTACCAACGGGTAAAACACAAAACCGAAGGCATTGGTGTAGGCACATCCTCTTGTAGAAATGAAGAATGAAACCTGGTGACAGATACATACAATGTGCTGAGGATCTGGAAGGAGCATTTTGAAAAACTTCTGGTATCAAATAGTAGCGGTGGAGAGGATACCCCAGAACCTATAATAGATGACGATATAGAGTGTATACCTCCTAGCCAAGATGGGCAGGCACATCCTCCTGTAGAAATGAAGAATGAAACCTGGTGACAGATACATACAGTGTGCTGAGGATTTGGAAGGAGCATTTTGAAAAACTTCTGGTATCAAAATTGCAATCAATCGGCTGAAGAATAATAAAGCAACAGGTGCCGATGGATTACAAGCCGAACTATTCAAGACTAGTGGTCGGATGCTGTTAAGGAGCATGCACCAGTTGATTAGTACAATTTGGCTAGAAGAAAGCATGTCCAGTGATTGAAACCTCAGCATCCTGTGTCACGTGCACAAAAAAGGAGACAAGACGATATGTGCCAACTATAGAGGAATAAGTCTCCTTCCCATCGCATATAGAGTGGTATCCAGCATTCCGTGTGAACGACTTAAGCCAATGGTCAATGACATTATTGCACCATACTAATACAGATTCAGAACTGGCAAGTCCACCACTGACCAGATTTTCACTCTGCGCCAAATCTTGGAAAAAAAAACCCACGAAAAAACACATCGACACATTCTACCTATTCATCGACTGTAAAGCCGCATTCAATAGCCCTATACTTTCAGAGGTGTTTAAAGCCATGTCTGCGTCTGTCATTCCTGCGAAATTAATTCGGCAATGCAGGCTAACTTTAACCGGCACAAGATCAGCAGTTAAAGTCGGAATGGACCTATCGGAGCCCTTCAACACCGAACGAGGATTCAGACAAGGTGACAGTTTGTCATGTGACCTTTTTAACATCCAGCTGGAAAAGGTCATAAGAGAGGGAAAAATGAACAGAAATGGCACTCTGTACACCAAAAAACACATGTTACTCGCCTACACCGATGACATCGACATTATGGGTCGAACACTGAGAATGGTAACTGCCACCTTTGAACAAATCGAGAAGGAGTCTGCCAAAGTGGGTCTGGCATTAAACTGCGTGAAGACCAAGCTGATGGTATCAACGCGCAAGACGTCCAGTAGACTCGGACCAACTGTGCAACTTGAGAACTACAGCTTCGAGGTAGTCAAAGATTTTATATACTTTGGTACCGCCATAAACAAAATGAATGACATCAGTTTTGAAATTCGGAAAAGGGTAGTGATGGCCAACAGATGCTACTATGGTCTAAGTAAGCAGTTTAGAAACAAGCCCACCTCCCGCCAGACCAAACTCACACTTTACAAGACGCTGATACTACCCGTGCTATTATATGGATCAGAAGCATGGGTACTTGCGCAAGCAGATGGGGCAACTCTTGGGGTGTTTGAGAGAAAAATTCTCCGAAAAATCTATGGGCCGATCTGCGTTGACGGTTATGAGTTATACCAGCTATTCTCGGACATTGACATTGTTAGACGTATCGAGCTGCATCGACTACGTTGGCTAGGTCATGTTGTGAAAATGGATAAAGAAGCCCCAGCCCAGAAGGCATATAAAAGCGATACAGCTGATGGTTCACACAGAAGGGTAAGGCCACGAATAAGATGGAAAGACCAAGTGGAAGACAACACTGCCGAATATGGTCTTTCAAATTGGAAAAACTGCGCAAAAGACATACCCGCCTGGAAATCTTTTTTAAGCTCGACTTATGTAACGAAAGTTCTGTCACAAGCCAAGGCGTGGATTTTTAAAGAAATATTTTTTTTCATGCTTTCAATATTTTTTAAGGACATTACAATTAATATTGCGGAATTCGTGCATTAATATTAAATTTACAAAATGTTGAACATAAAAAAACAGAATGTTGAACATAAAAATCGATAAAAAAAATATCACATTTAAAATATAACATCAATATTCTTGTAAACTAATAAAAATTATTTTCATTTCCTTAAACATGTACGGAGATAACGGTTACACATGACCCCTAATAAAACAAACAAGCAAGCACACTCACATACGAAGCAGATACGGTCATATTTTGTGGACGTGAGACATTTTACATATCTCCACGAAGAAAAAAAGATATGGCAAATTGGTCACTCATGCCATAACCATAAAAAAAATATGTACAGATATTAAAAATAAATATAATAAAAATATATAACATTTTGTTATTTACATGTTGTTGTTGTTTTTTACAAAATATGACATGTGGACAAGCACTTTCATAACAGAAAACGTAATAGAATCATGATGGGTGGACAATATACAGATATGCAGGACGATAGATATTGGTGTTAAAGTAAAGCAATTTAAAATGAAATTTATGACAATGTTCCACCGTTACAAAGTCCGTCCATTCGTCCTCCTCCTCCTTGTATGGTCAAAATATTTTGCGTTTATCTTCCCGTTTGAGATATGAAACCAAGTTATGATCTATGTGGGAGTGGTCTGAGGGGGGCAATAAACAAATTTATTTTCGCCAAACAAAATTCTTTTGAGAACTAATGTTGAATTGGTGTGTGTGCGTGTGTGACACCACTGACTTACTGCTGGCAATTTAAAAGCAATGAAAATGAATGCCATAATTTAACACTCGAAACATTCTACTGTGTGAAATATAGGTGTGTGAGTGTGTGGAAATTATGCAAAGGGTTTCGTATTTAAGGGAACCCCCCCCATTCTCGATTTTTTATTTTTAAGATTTTAAATGGGCTGGTAAATGAATACCAATGCTTGTTAAGGTTTGTAACTTGGCACATATATATTTGAAGATTTAAAAAGGAAGAAAAATAATTTACCAAAATTTGTTGTTGTTGTTTTGTTGTTGTTTTTTGGGTTCAAAGAAAAGTCCATATTTTCGATGGCGGGCATGATAACTCCTCACTGGAACATCGGAAGCCGAAAATTCCAACGGTGTTAGAAAGAGGACATGTCTGGCTCTCGTATGAACTAGGATTATTGAATTCGCACAACAAAATTTTTTTTATGGAAAATCGCCTATTTTTTAACACAAACTAAGTTAAAAAATAAGGAAGATCTTCACCGATTGGCTTTATCCTAGTTCATACGAGAGCTACACACTCCCAGAGAAACGTGTCAAAATTTGAAACCGATTGGATTATTAGTTTTTGAGTTATCGTGCCCGCCATTCGTTTTGAGAAAAACGCGTTTAAAGTTTGAGAAGCCCTTTAGCCGTCACTTGATGCTGACACAATAAATCGGCTATATCTTCAAAAGTTCTTGAGATTTTCACTTGAAATTTTGTAGGAACATTCTAGAATTAGAGTAGATTCGAATTAAATCAAAAAAATTTTTGACACAGAGAATGGGGGGGGGTCCCCTTAAATACGTATCTTTTTTTTTTTTTTTGAGAACATAAATATGTTCATTAAAATTATAATAACACTAAAAAGGGACTAGTAGTTAGTTGTATTTTATGTACATTTACATATTTTTGGCAATACCCTACGACAAGGCGTGATACCATTAAAATTAATTAAAATCCAACACACAACTCTATATAAAAAATTTAAATTTCATATCATAATTCTCGAAGCTTTAATTTATATTTCGATTCTTCAAAAATTTTAATTCTGCTGGAAAATTATTTATAATGATACATCCCCTTGTAAAGGCCCTGGCCGATTGAAGATAAATTTTAATTCCCATTCAGAATATAATAGATTCGATAAATCTCATCCTAGCTTCAAAAAAATTCATATATATTTCAAATGCACACTACCGCTCTCCGAAGTCGTATACACCCTCTAGCTTTTTCGTTTCTTTCTTTTTTGGCATCACTTGCCCAAATGTAAAAGTCACGCCAACGAAATATAAGTACTTAGCATGTTAATTAGCATACTACATTTTTTTGGAAAAGTGTATTTCTGTTAGGTAGTGCATGTAGTATTTATACAAAGGGGTTTTTGAAGAGCTTTGAAAATTATTTAAATATTTACAAAATTTATTTTTCAAAATAAATTGTGGAATGAAAAAAAAATATACTTACTAACAGGGTTGAAAACATAAGAGGGCAATGAGTAATTTCTTATATTTATCAGGAACAAGATCTTAAAAAGGAGAGGCAGGAATCCGTGATGGTTCCACAGGGGTCGGAGATATGGTTTTTATTAAAAATTTCCCAAACAACATATCTACGGCTTATTCTTACTTGTTGTAACCGCAAGTCACAGTCAAAAACAAAATCGCAAATCTGAAGCCGTATGATAATTTCACTAAACTACAAATGACCAGGAAAGACGGACGGTGCCGACTATATGATATATTCAACAGATTAATCCTACCAGACGTCGCATTTTTGAGGGCCCTTAATTTGAATCTGAAGAAAATATATATAGGAACTATGTCTAAATCTGAACCAAAACTTAGCACACATCATTCTAGACTTAATTCAGTACGACATGTCAATTGCGTTGTGCCAAATTTCGTGCAAATCGAAAGATATATAGGGACTTTGGTGTACCATTTACATTAAATCGGACGAAAATATATATGGGAACTATATCTAAATCTGAACCGATTTTCAGGAAACTTACCACACATCATTCAAGGCCTAATTCATTACGCTGTGTCAAATTTCGTGCAAACCGAAACATATTAAGGGACTTTGGTACACCATTTACCTTAAATCGGACCATAATATATATGGGAGCTACATCCAAATCTGAACCGATTTTTAGGAAACTTAACACACATCATTCTAGACCTAATTCATTGCGTTGAGCCCAATTTCATACATACCGACAGATATTAAGGTACTTTGGTGCCCCATTTACATTAAATCGGACTAAAATATATATGGGAGCTATATCTAAGTCTGAACCGATTTTCACGAAACTTAACACACATCATTCTAGACCTAATTCATTGCGTTGAGCCCAACTTCATGCAAACCGACAGATATATAGGGACTTTGATGCACCATTTACATTAAACAAACTGATATCGATTCGGACCATTACCTTGTGGCAGACAAGGTTCGCACCCATCTTTATGTTGCAGCAAAAGTCCTGTAGAGATGAAGATGAAAACCTTGTGACAGATACAGATAGCGTGTTGATGATTTGGAAGGAGTATATTGTAAAGTTTGTTGTAGCAAATAGTAGCGGTGAAGAAAATACCACGGAACCAATTAGAGATGACGATATAAATTGTATACACCTAGCCAAGATGAGGTCAGAATAGAAATAAACCGGATGACGAATAATAAAGCAGGAGGTGCCGATGGACTACCAGCCGAACTATTTAAGACCGGAGGTCAGATGCTGGTAAGGAGCATGTAACAGCTGATTAGTAAAATTTGGCTAGAAGAATGCATGCCCAATGATTGGAATTTCAGCATCCTATGCCCCGAGCAAAAAAACAAGGTGACAAGATGATATGTACCAACTATAGAGGAATAAGTCTCTTCACATCGCATTTAAAGTACTATCCAGTGTGCTGTGTGAACGACGAAAACCAATGGTCAATGACATTATTGGACCATAAAAAAGGGGGCAGACCTGGCAAATCCTCCATGGAGCAGATGATCATTGTGCGTCAAATCTCAAATCGACATATTCCATCTATTCGTCGATTGCAAAGCCGCATTCGATAGCCCAACCCCGTCGGAGGTGTGCAAAGCCATGAATGCGGTTGGCATTCCTGCAAAATTATTACGGCTATGCAGGATAACTTTAACTAACACAAAGTCAGCAGTTATAGTCGGAAAGGACCTTTCTGAGGCATTCAATACTGAACGAGCATTCGGAGAAAGTGACAGTTTGTCGTGTGATATCTTTAACATCCTGCTGGAAAATGTCATACAAGATGCAAATGTGAATAGAAATGCCAAACATCATATCTTACCCGGCTAAGCCGACGACATCCACTTTTGAACGTATTGATGGAGTCTGCCAAAGTGAGACTGGCAGTAAATGGCGAGAAAACCAAGCTGATGGTACCAACGCACAAGACGTTCAGTAGACTCGGTACCGATTATATAACTCGGTACCGCCATAAACAAAATTAATAATAAAATCAGCTTTGAAATCTTGAGGAGAATAGTGTTGGCAAACAGATGCTACTATGGTCTGATTAAGCAACTCAAAAGCCAGGCCACCTCTCGTCAGACCAAACTCACACTCTACTAGACGCTATAGTATGGATCTGAAGCATGGGTACTCGCAAATACATAAAGCAGCTCTTGGGGTGTTTGAGAGAAAAATTCTATCTATGGGCCGTTCTGCGTCGATGGTGAGAATGGATGAAGATGCCATAGCTCAAAAGGTTCACATAATGCAAAGATCAAATAGAAGACAGCATCTCTGAAAATGGTCTTTCAAATTGGATGAGATGCGCACAAGGTTAACACGCTTGGAAATCTTTTTTAATTGTGTGGCCCATTTCTATGCAAAAATTGTAAAAACTTCCGCAAGTTTCAGTAATGGTACCCCTAATATTCGGTCTTGAAAAAATATTCGTTAAAAAATCCACACCTTATAATAGCCTAGACAAAATATTCGTTAAAAAATCCACACCTTATAATAGCCTTGAAAAAATATTCCTTAAAAAATCTACGCCTTATAATAGCCTTGAAAGACTATTCCTTAAAAAATCGACGCCTAATAATAGCCTTGAAAAAATATTCCTTAAAAAATCTAAGCCTTGTATGGGCCTTGAAAAAATATTCCTTTAAAAATCCACGCCTTGTATGGACCTTGAAGAAATATTCATTAAAAAATCCACGCCTTGTATGGGCCTTGAAAAAATATTCATTAAAAATTCACGCGTTATAATAGTCTTGAAAAAATATTCGTTAAAAAATCCAAGCCTTATAACAGCCTTGAAAAACTATTCTTTAAGAAATCTACGCTTCTCGTGGACCCTTGAACAACTATTCTTTAAAAAATTTACGCCTCATGTGGACCCTTGAAAAAATATTGCCTAAAGAATCCATGCCTCTTGTAGACTGTAGAAAAAAAATATTTTTAAAAAAATTCACGCCACTTGTAGACCCTTGATCAAATATTCTCTAAAAAATCGCTTTGTTTGGGCCTGGAAAAAAATATTCGTTAAAAAATCCACGCTTGGTATGGGCCTGGAAAAAATATTCGTTAAAAAATCCACGCTTGGTATGGGCCTGGAAAAAATATTCGTTAAAAAATCCACGCCTTATAATAGTCTCGAAAAAATATTCGTTAAAAAATCCACGTTGAAAAAATATTCGTTAAAAAATCCACGCCTTAAGTGGTCCTTTGAAAAAATATTCGTTAAAAAATCCACGCCTTGAGTGGTCCTTTGAAAAAATATTCGTTAAAAAATCCACGCCTTATAATAGTCTCGAAAAAATATTATTTAAAAAATCCACGCCTTATAATAGTCTTGAAAAAATATTCTTTAAAAAATCCACGCCTTGTATGGACCGTGAAAAAATATTCCTTAACAAATCCACGCCTTTGACTGGTCCCTGAAAAATATTCTTTAACAAGTCCACTCCTTGAGTTGGTACATGAAAGTCTTTGAAAAAATATTCGTTAAAAAACCCACGGCTTGTGTGGACCTTGAAAAAATATTCCTTAAAAAATCCATGCCTTTTATTTGCCTTGAAAAAATATTCGTTAAAAAATCCACGCCTTTTATTTGCCTTGAAAAAATATTCCTTTAAAAATATTCGTTAAAAAATCCACGCCTTGTATGGGCCTTGAAAAAACATTCGTTAAAAAATTCACGCCTTATAATAACCTTGAAAAAATATTCGTTAAAAAATCCACGCCTTGTATGAGCCTTGAAAAAATATTCCTTAAAAATCCACGCCTTGTATGGACCTTGAAAAAATATTTCTTAAAAAATCCACGCCTTGTATGGACCTTGAAAAAATATTCGTTAAAAAATCCACGCCTTATAATAGCCTTGAAAAAATATTCCTTAAAAAATCCACGCCTTGTATGGGCCTTGAAAAAACATTCGTTAAAAAATTCACGCCTTATAATAACCTTGAAAAAATATTCGTTAAAAAATCCACGCCTTGTATGAGCCTTGAAAAAATATTCCTTAAAAAATCCATGTCTCGTATGGGCCTTGAAAGAATATTCCTTAAACAATCGACGCCTAATAATAGCCTTGAAAAAATATTCCTTAAAAATCCACGCCTTATATGGGCCTGGAAAAAATATTCCTTAAAAAATCTACGCCTAATAATAGCCTTGAAAAAATATTCCTTAAAAAATCCAAGTCTTGTATGAACCGTAAAAAAAATATTCTTTAAAAAATGCACACCTTGTATGGGCCTTGAAAAAATATTCCTTAAAAAATGCACGCCTTGTATGGGCCTTGAAAAAATATTCGTTAAAAAATCCACGCCTTTTATTTGCCTTGAAAAAATATTCCTTTAAAAATATTCGTTAAAAAATCCACGCCTTGTATGGGCCTTGAAAAAACATTCGTTAAAAAATTCACGCCTTATAATAACCTTGAAAAAATATTCGTTAAAAAATCCACGCCTTGTATGAGCCTTGAAAAAATATTCCTTAAAAATCCACGCCTTGTATGGACCTTGAAAAAATATTTCTTAAAAAATCCACGCCTTGTATGGACCTTGAAAAAATATTCGTTAAAAAATCCACGCCTTATAATAGCCTTGAAAAAATATTCCTTAAAAAATCCACGCCTTGTATGGGACTTGAAAAAACATTCGTTAAAAAATTCACGCCTTATAATAACCTTGAAAAAATATTCGTTAAAAAATCCACGCCTTGTATGAGCCTTGAAAAAATATTCCTTAAAAAATCCACGTCTCGTATGGGCCTTGAAAGAATATTCCTTAAACAATCGACGCCTAATAATAGCCTTGAAAAAATATTCCTTAAAAATCCACGCCTAATAATAGCCTTGAAAAAATATTCCTTAAAAATTCACGACTATGATCCTTTTAAGCCTCGAGGAAAATATTCCTTAAAAATCCAAGCCTTGTATGGACCGTAAAAAAATATTCTTTAAAAAATGCACGCCTTATATGGGCCTTGAAAAAATATTCCTTAAAAAATGCACGCCTTGTATGGGCCTTGAAAAAATATTCCTTAAAAAATGCACGCCTTGTATGGGCCTTGAAAAAATAATCCTTAACAAATCCACGCCTTATAATAGCCTTGAAAAAATATTCGTTAAAAAATCCACGCCTTATAATAGCCTTGAAAAAATATTCGTTAAAAAATCCACGCCTTGTATGGGCCTTGAAAAAATATTCCTTAAAAATCCACGCCTTGTATGGGCCTTGAAAAAATATTCCTTAAAAATCCACGCCTTGTATGGGCCTTGAAAAAATATTCCTTAAAAATCCACGCCTTGTATGGGCCTTGAAAAACTATTCTTTAAAAAATCCACGCCTTGTATGGGCCTTGAAAAACTATTCTTTAAAAAATCCACGCCTTGTATGGGCCTTGAAAAACTATTCTTTAAAAAATCCACGCCTTGTATGGACCTTGAAAAAATATTCCTTAAAAAATCCACGAATTGTATGGACCTCCAAAAAATATTCCTTAAAAAATCCACGCCGTGTATCGACCTTGAAAAAATATTCCTTAAAAATCCACGCCTTGTATGGGCCTTAAAAAAATATTTCATAAGAAATCCACGACTTCTATGGGCCTTGAAAAAATATTCTTTTAAAAATCCACGCCTTGTATGTACCTTGAAAAAATATTCTTTTAAAAATCCACGCCTTGTATGTACCTTGAAAAAATATTCATTAAAAAATCCACGCGTTATAATAGTCTTGAAAAAATATTCGTTAAAAAATCCAAGCCTTATAACAGCCTTGAAAAACTATTCTTTAAAAAATCCACGCCTTATATTAGCCTTGAAAAAATATTCTTTAAAAAATCCACGCCTTATATTAGCCTTGAAAAAATATTCTTTAAAAAATCCACGCCTTATATTAGCCTTGAAAAAATATTCTTTAAAAAATTCACGCCTTATATTAGCCTTGAAAAAATATTCTTTAAAAAATCCACGCCTTATATTAGCCTTGAAAAAATATTGTCTAAAGAATCCACGCCTCTTATAAACCCCTGTAAAACTATTCTTAAAAAGTCCACGCCTCTTGTAAACATTAAACAAAAATTTTAAAAATTTCGCCCCACTTGTAGACCCTTAAAAAATTATTCTTTAAAAAATCCACGCCTATTTTGACGCTTGAAAACATATTATTTAACAAATCCACGCCTATTTTGACGCTTGAAAACATATTATTTAACAAATCCACGCCTATTTTGACGTATGAAAACATATTATTTGACAAATCCACGCCTTTTGTAGACCCTTAAAAAACTATTCTTTAAAGAATCCACGCCTCTTGTAGACCCTTGAAAAAACAAAAGTCCCCGCCTGTTTTGACCTTGAAAATATATTCGTCCCGCCTATTTTGACCCTTGAAAAAATATTCTGTAAAAATGTATATAATTTATAAGATTTGAATGTTATTATTAAAATTTAAATATTTAATAGTGCATTAAATTTATTAAAATTCGTACATAAAGTAATTGTATTCATTGCTTCCCACAACAAAATAGCTTTATAGTCATGATTTAAATTATATTTATAATAACAATATTATATAGATAATACTATTTATATGGCTAATTAAAATTTAAATTGAAGGGGGAATTTTTACTGTTTGAAATATGTGTGTGTGTGTGCGCGCTATTGTCTGGTTTATAAGCACAATTTTAAATAGTATATATGAAGTAGCATTTTAGATTGTTCATAAAAAACAATTTTAATTGTCATAGTAAATAAGTAAATTTCTTTGCAAAAAAAAAAAAAAAAAAAAAAAAAAAAAAAAAAAAAAAAAAAAAAAAAAAAAAAAAAAAAAAAATAAAAAATGTACATCAAATTATGCCAACATACAATATATTTAAGAATTATGATTAAATATCTATCTTTATTATTTCTTCTTTTCCCCTCATTGTAGTCTACGCTGTTTCGTATCCCAATAAATCATAATATGTTTCTTCGGAAATATCAAAACCAATAAATACACCTGCGGTAATATCCCTTGTTTTTGTGGACCTTATTTGCGGTAACAAGCATTCGTTATGCTATTTTATGTTCCGATTTTGGGGTCAGCTTTATGATGTATTTTCATGTTTTTTCCTTTTATTTATTTGGTTGTTATTAAATTTCGTCTCGTATCTTTACCGTCATAAAATGACAAGTTGAAGATATGTTCTTTGTGTTGCGAATTACAATTTTATGATATGGCCACATTAAAAAGGGAATTTTATTTCATCGAATATTCCTTGCGAACATAACAACAGAATTTACTTTTTTTTTTTAACAAATTCACGTATTTTTTCCGAATAAGCCAAATTTTGTGTTCATATGACTTATTTAACATTAACAACAATACCACAATATTTCTGTGTGTGTGTGTCTGTGTTTTTTGTGGAATTATTTAATAATTAGTAATGACTATTTGATGTTCAATTAATTAAATTATTTAAAAATTAAACCGCCACAAAAAACAGGATGAATGAATGAGACAGGATGAAATATGTTAAAATACGCTACACAATTGCTGAAAATATGTTTAACTGCAATATTTAGTATACCATTCCAAATCTATTGCATATATACAGAATGGAATCTGGTCTATCTCTTAAGGGAACCCAACCTCCATTCTCCATTTTGAATTTTGAACATAAAGACTTGTAACTTTGCATACATTTATTTTATGACTTAAAGAAGAAGAAAATAACCCATTCTCGATTTTAATTTTTCAAGATTTTCAATGGGCTGGTAAATCAATACCAATGCTTGTTAAGGTTTGTAACTTTGCACATATATATTTGAAGATTTAAAAGAGAAGAAAAATAATTTACAAAAAATTTTTGTTATTGTGTTGTTCTTGTTTTTTGTAATTAAAGAAAATTCCTTATTTTTGATGGCGGGAATGATAACTCCTCACTGGAACATCGGAATCCGAAAATTCCAACGGTGTTAGAAAGAGTACATGTCTGTGTCTCGTATGAACTAGGATTATTGACTTGGCTCTAAAATTAACAAAATGGCGGACATTTGAAAAAATATTTTTGGAAAATCGCCGATTTTTGACGAAAAGCCAAGTTAAAAAACAAGTAAGGAAAGTAGTAAAGTCGGACTGGGCCGACTATATGATACCCTTCACCACTTTGGGTATATTCGACATATGTATCCGAAAAGACGTCGCCTTTTATATGTGATTTTTATGTCTTTCTGGAGCCTATGCTAAATTTCAATTCATTTAGGTAAGTTTAGAGTCGTTTGCGCACAGTGGGACAGATTTGTGTAAATAGATTTAAAGCAAACATCACACGCTATTCGGTATGCTGCAATGTTTAATATTTAATCTCAATCAGATACCCATTTGGTGTACAATTAACATAAATAAGTCGAATTTATATGGAAACTACGATATATCTCTATCTGAACCGATTTCAAGCAAACCTGCCAGATATTAATTTATATTAACTTCAGTACGTTGTGTCAATCGGCCTAGCTATGGATCTTTATTGCACAATTTACTTAAAATCGGACGGAAATATATATATATATATATATATATATATATATATATATATTGGAGGTGTATACATCATTCTAGACTTTATTGAATACGCTATGCCAAAATTCGTGCAAATCGAATGATTTTCAGGCACTTTGGTCCACCATTTGCATAAAATCGGACGAAACTATATATGGAAGCTATATCTAAATCTGAACCGATTTTCACGAAACTTAGCACACATCATTCTAGACTTAATTTAGTACGCTATACCAAAATTGTTGCCAATCAAAAGATATATAGGGACTTTGGTACACCATTAACCTAAAATCGGGCGAAACTATATATGGGAGCTATATATATATATATATTATATATATAGCATATCATTCTAGACCTCATTCAATACGCTATGTCAAAATTCGTGGAAATCTAATGATTTTGACGGACATTGGTGCACCATTTACCTAAAATCGGCCGAAACTATATATGGGTGCTATATCTAAATCTGAACCGATTTTCACGAAACTTAGCACACGTTATTCTAGACTTAATTCAATACTCTATGCCAAAATTCGTGCAAATCAAATGATTTTCTGGGACTTTGGTGCACCATTTACCTAAAATCGGCCGAAACTATATATGGGAGCAATATCTAAATCTGAACCGATTGGCACGAAACTTACCACACATCATTCTAGACCTAATTCAGTAGGCTATACCAAATTTCGTGCAAATCGCAAGATATATAGGGACTTTGGTACATCATTTACCTTACACCATAAACACGAAAATGGATCCATAAACATGTCATTCTGCAAGCCATACTAAATTTTTCATTTGGTCAGAAATAGAGTTGCTATATATATATATATATATATATATATAACGAGAACCGATTTCAATGAGATTTGTCAGAGATTAACTTATAATAATTTCAGTTCATTGTACCAAATTGTGTGGCAATCAGACAAACTTTGGGTCTTTAGTGCACAATTACATACACTCGGAAGAAAAAAATATATAGAAGCTATATCTAAATCTGTACCGATGTTCACGACACCTAATACACATCATTATAGACCTAATTCATTACGCTATACCAAATTTCGTGCAAATCGAAAGACTTTGGAACACCATTTTCATTAAATCGGACGAAAATATATATGGGAGCTATATCTAAATCTGGACCGATTTTCAGGAAACTTAACACACATCTTTCTAGACCTAATTCAGTACGGTGTGCCAAATTTCGTGCAAATCTAAAGATATATATGCACTTTGGTGCACCATTTACCTTAAATCGGACGAAACTATATATGGGAGCTATATCTAAATCTGAACCGATTTTCTCGAAAAATGGCACACATTATTCTGGAACTAATTCAGTATGCTATGCCAAATTTCGTGCAAATCGAAACATATATAGGGACTTTGGTGCCCCATTTACCTTAAATCGGACGAAAATATATATGGGAGCTATATCTAAATCTGAACCGATTTTTCCCAATTTCAATTGGGTTCGTCCTGTGCATAAATCGACTCCGTCAGTCCGACCAACTGTAGATGTTAAATTGTAAGCAAAGTACAGGTCGCATTTATGATCCGATTTGGATGAAATTTGGCACAAGACACTTATTTGGCCCAAGGACAACCCCTATTGAAATTGAAGAAAATCGGTTCATCCCATATATATAGTTTCGCCCGATTGAAGGTAAATGGGGCACCAAAGTCCGTACACATCTTTCGATTAGCACGAAATTTAATAACGTGTGTTAAGTTTCTAGAAAATCGGGTCAAATTTAAATATAACTTTTCGTCCGATTTAAGGTATATGGGACACCAAAGTCCATATATGCCTCTCGATTTGCACGAAATTTGGCACAGCATACTGAATTGAGTCTAGAATGATATGTGCTACATTTCGTGAAAATCGGCTCTGATTTATATATAGCTCCCATATATATTTTCTTCAGATTTTATGTCAAATGTGCACATAAGACCCAAACTATGTCCGAGTGGCACACAATTTTGTAAAATATACTGATGTTAATATAAATTAATCTCTGGCAAGTTTCGTTGAATCGGTTCGGATTTAGGTATAGCTCTCATATTTTTATTTTCGTTAGATTTTTGTCCGATTTTTAGTGGCTCCATATTTTATTAATAAATAGGCATGGCTTATTCGACAGCGAATTTTACTCAGGTCTTCAATATATGAATTGTATGCGTTATCCGATATTAGATATGAGAGACTGAGTAAACCCCGAGTTATTAAGCTTTGTCGAATAGAAGAATCGATGGAGTTTTGAATTACTTTTTTTTATCACATTTTTATACCCTTCACCACTCTGTGGTACAGGGTATTATGTCTTTGTGCATATGTTTGTAACAGGCAAAAGGAAAAGAGATAGACACATTGTTCCTTTTGAGAATATGCATAGAATCACTTTCTGAGTAGATTTATGCATGTCCGTCCGTCCGTCCGTCTGTAGATGTAAAATTGTAAACAAAGTACAGGTCGCATTTATGATCCGATTTGGCTGAAATTTGGCACAAGTCACTTATTTGGCCCAAGGACGAGCCCTATTGAAATTGGGAAAAATCGGTTCAGATTTAGATATAGCTCCCATATATATTTTCGTCCGATTTAAGGTAAATATGGCACCAAAGTCCCTCTATATCTCTCGATTGGCACGAAATTTGGCACAGAGTACTGAATTAGGTCCAGAATGATTTGTGCCAAGTTTCGAGAAAATCGGTTCAGATTTAGATACAGCTCCCATATATATTTTCGTCCGATTTAAGGTAAATGGGGCATAAAAGTACCTCTAAATCTCTCGATTGGCACGAAACTTGGCATAGAGTACTGAATTAGGTCCAGAATAATGTGTGTTAAGTTTCGTGAAAATCAGCCCAGATTTAGAGAAAGCTCCCATATATATTTTCGTCCGATTTAAGGTAAATCGGTCTTCAAAGTCCCTATATATCTTTCGATTTGCACGAAGTTTAGCATAAAGTACTGAATTAGGTCAAGAATGACGTGTGCCAAGTTTCGAGGAAATCGGTGCAGATTTATATATAGCTCCCATATATATTTTCCTCCGATTTTAGATAAATGGGTCTCCAAAGTCCCTATATATCTTTTGATTTGCACGAAAGTTGCCATAGGGTACTGAATTGAAGGTTGCCATAGGGTACTGAATTTTCGTTCGATTTAATGTAAATTGTACACTAAAGAACCAAAGATTGGTCGACCCGCACACAATTTTTTGCAATGTACTGAAGTTACTATAATCTTTCGTGTGTCAAGTTTTCTTGAAATTGGTTCAGATTTACATATAGGCTCTATATATACTTTCGTCCGATTTTAAGTAAATGGTGTACTTAAAACCTATGGCTAGGCCGATTGGCAAAACGTACTGAAATTAATATAAATTAATATCGGCCAAGTTTCCTTGAAATCGGTTTTGATATAGAATAGCTTTTCGACCTAGTTATGTTGATTGTAAACCAAATAATCAATGGGTGCTTGATTGATATTACATTTTAAACAGTGAAGCATAACCAGTGAAGTTTGCTTAAAGTCTATTTACAAAGTATGGAATAGATTGCAGAATGGCATGGTAGGTATTGATGTTAGTCGGTTTACTTTTATATAAAGATCGCATTTTTAAGTTCGTTCAATTTCATGTCAATGTTCCTTCAAAGAGACGACATCTGTAAAGAAACATATGTAGAATATCCCCGAAGTGGTGAAGGGTATCATATAGTCGGCCCAGTCCGACTTTATTACTTTCCTTACTGGTTTTAAGAAATGTTTTTGTATAGAGCATATTCCTGTCATTCTCATCGATTATTAACATTAGTAATGATTTTTTTCTTATTTTGTTTTGAATTTTAACATATTTTCATATTAATTTCAATATTTTGTTGTTAAAAACATTACTCTTCTAATGCATTGTGAAACAAAAAAAAACCTGCGAACAAAAAAATCTACCATTATTATTTTACAAACAATGCCAATGTTATTCATGTTCTGTCCTGTCCATTGCAATACATTGCAAATGTTTTTACATGCATAGACATAGACTACATTACTTGTGTACACCTAAACATATGAATGTGTACATAATATTACTGTGTCTATGTGTGTGTGCAAGCATGCCTGTATTTACATTTTTCGCATGCAAACGTATTCACCATAAATATGTGACTCTAAGTGTGGGGGTGTGTGTGTGTGAGTCAGTTTTGCAAATATTTGTCATGGCATAAATTTTACATCAACACTAATTAAAACATTGTTAACCCAAATAACTTTTTAAATTAGTTTAGAAATGCAAAAACAAAAAAATATATATAACAACAAAAACAAACGAGCACAACAACAACAACTTATGTAAACATATGTTCAGCAGAAATCCTCAATGCTTATGGTTATAGTCACGCATTTGTACAGAGAGAAAGGTGTATGCACACAATTAATACACAAACGCACACACACACACACATGTACTCTGCATACCCACTAAAGCACTTGTTCATATTCAAAGTTACGCACACATAAACCCGCACACACACACACACTTATGTATATATTTTTAAGAGGATTTCAAAGAGCGTATATATGCACAAGTAATGGATGCACCACCTTTTCACATCCTCCCACAAGCCTTCGCCCGTCCACATTCCATTAACTTGAACCACAAACAAAAATCCTAATGTTTTCCAGCATATCAAAATAGGTGAGGTTTCAATTGCAAAAGTCACCAACACAAAAATACACACACACACACACACTCACCGGAGTTCACTGCAATCGCTGCTGCATCGTTTGTTAAGTGGACAATGACCAACAGAGAACGCTTTTCTAAAAATTTATTTTGTTTTGTGCATTTTTGTTTGATTTGAAAAAGACACACACTCATATACACCCACAACGCTACCCGTACACCCACATAGTGAGTGTGGAGAAAACATTTCACTTGCTGACCTTTTCACATTTTTGAACAACAACAATAACATTATGACAAAGTTGTGTTTTTCATACTTTGTTGTCGTTATTGTTGTTGTTGTAGTTCCATTTTTGCAGGACATTGTGGCTTTGAAAGCTGTTGTTCTGGCATTTTTTAGAAATAAATGGGATGTGTGTGTGTGTTTTTTGTACAAAATGCAGGTGGAATTGTAAAAAATAAACAAAAGAGGTTTCTGTGTAATGGCAACCTTGGTTAGCGAAACATTTGGTGCGCTCACATAGCACCATAAATGGTTATATTAAAATGTCACTAACATCGTCACAAAAAGCTAATTATACGACAATGGCTGAAGAATGTAAAGAGAAGAATAATTCAATTATATTTTTGATATGATGTCAATGAAATGATATCTACCTACATTCCTTCATGGTTCTACCCACTGCAACATGACCACAGTAACAATGATAAACCAGTAAGGAAGGTAGTAAAGTCGGACGGCGCCGACTATATGATACCCTTCACCACGTTGTGTACATTCAACAGATGAATCCTAACAGACCTCGAATTTTTGAAGGACCATTAACATGAAAATGGATCCATAAACATATCATTCTGCAACCTATACTAAAATTTTCATTTGGTCATATATAGGGTTGCTTCTTACAATGGGACAAAACTATGTAAATATATATGAATATCAAAATCTACCCTGATTTCATCGAAACTTGTCACTGGTTAAGTTATACTAATTTCAGTATGTTTTGTGCATATCGGCCACATTTTGAGTTCTTGGTTCTTAAAAATGGTAGAAAATATATATGGGAGCTATATCTAAATCTAAACCGATTTGAACTAAACTTGCCACACGTTATGTTATAGTACTTCAGTACTTAGTGCAAAATTTTGTGCAGATTGGACCCATCTTGGTGAAGCATTTACATCCAACTTCAGTACGTTGTGACGAAAATATATATGTAGAAGCTATATCAAAATCTGAACCGATTTCAATTAGACTTGCCAGAGATTAATTTATATTAAATAAAGTTCATTGTACAAAAATGTGTGGCGATCGCACATTCTTTGGATCTGGACCGATTTATCTAAATTTGAATTGATTTTCCGGAAATTTGACACTCATCATTCTAGACCTAATTTAGTACACTATGACAAATTTCGTGCAAATCGAAAGATATATAGGGACTTTGGTACATCATTTATATTAAATCGGACGAAAATATATATGGGAGCTATATCCAAATCTAGACCGATTTTCAGAAAACGTAACACACATCACTCTAGACCTAATTCAGTACACTATGCCATATTTCGTGCAAATCGAAAAATATATAGGGACTTTGGTACACCTATTACATTAAATCGGAAGAAAACATATATATGTGAGCTATATGTGGGAGCTATATCTAAATCTAGACCGATTTACAGAAAACGTAACACACATCATTCTAGACCTAATTCAGTTGTCTATGCCAAATTTCGTGCAAATCGAATGATATATAGGGACTTTGGAACATCATTTACATTAAATCGGTTAAAAATGTATATGGGAGCTATATCTAAATCTGAATCGATTTTCCAGAAATTTAACACACATCATTCTAGACCTAATTCATTATGCTATGCAAAATTTCGTGCAAATCGAAAGATATATAGGGACTTTGGTACCCCATTTACATTATATCGGATGAAAATATATATGGGAGCTACATCTAAGTCTGAATCGATTTTCCGGAAATTTAACACACATCATTCTAGACTTAATTCAGTACACTATACCAAATTTCGTGCAAATCGAAAGATATATAGGGACTTTGGTGCATCATTTACCTTAAATCGGACTAAAATATATATGGGAGCTATAGCTAAATATGGACCGATTTTTCCCAATTTCAATAGGGTTCGTCCTTGGGCCAAATAAGTGACTTGTGTCAAATTTCATCCAAATCGGATCATAAATGCGACATGTACTTTGTTTACAATTTAACATGGACAGACGGACGAACGGACATGCATAAATCGACTCAGAAAGTGATTCTATGCATATTCTCAAAAGCCATGGTCTATCTCGATAATTTTTGCCTGTTACAAACATATGCACAAAGACATAATACCCACAGTGTACCACAGTGTGGTGAAGGGTATAAAAACTGCATGATAATGGGTATACCACGGTTGGGTACCACGGTTACTGACCTTTTGACATTATTTTGGTTATTGACCGTAGGGTTAAACATATCCGCCTTTCTGTTGTAATCACTCTAGCTTCTAAACGAATTGTGATAGATTGCCAAAAGTGTGAATAACATTTTCTGATGTCTGCAGTCAGGTCAAGTTCGAATATTGGCTGTATCAGTCCACGTTTAGGCATAGCTCCCATATAAAGATAGCTCCAATTCTCGGTATATTGGTGTTCCTGAATAATTTTTAAAATTATGGGGATATTGAGCTGTATATAATGGTACGCCAATTTCTACTTTTAGGGATAGCCAATGTGACCCCCTTTTATACCCTTATCCTAACTATAGACAATTGGAAAAGAGATACAAACATGGTTCCTTTTGAGAATAAGCGTAGAATCACTTTCTGAGTCGATTTATGAATGTACGCCTGTCCGTCCGTCGGTCTGAAAGTACAGTACAGGTCGCATTTATTATCCGAGAGAGATGCAATTTGGCACAGATCATTTATTTGTCTTAAGAACGAACATTAGTTTCACAGTTTCACATGGACAGACGGACGGACGGGCATGCATAAAGCGACTTAGAAAGCGATTCTGTACATGCCCGTCCGTTCGTCTGTCCATGTGAAACTGTAAACAAAGAACAGGTAGCATTTATGATCCGAATTGGATAAATTAGAAACATGCCAATTATTTCGTCCACAGATGAACCCTATTGAAATCGGAGAAAATCGGTTCTGATTTCGATATAGTTCCCGTATATAGTTTCGTCTGATTTTATTTAAAGAATGCATCCAACTTCCAATGTTTGGTTGAGGTATGCGAAGTTTTATTGAAATCGATTCAGAATTAGATATATTTCTCATATATAGTTTCGCCCGATTGTATGTAAATGGTGCCGGAAATTCCCAATATTTTTCCGATTGGGATACAATTTTTTATAGCGAATTCAATTGAGTCAAGAATGATGTGTGTTAAAGTTTGTTGAAATCGGTTGATATGTAGATATAGGTCTTATATATATTTTCGTCCGATTTTATGTAAATGGTGCACCGAAGAGCCTATGTTTTTTTCTCGACTTACACGATATTTGACAGAGTTTATTAAATTGAGTTTAGAGTGATATTAAAGCTGCAAAACGTATACATTGGTTGGGTAATTCGGTCAATGTTTACATATAGCTCCCATATATAATTTTGTTCGATTTCATACAAATAGTACACCAAAGACTCCAAGTCTGTCCGTTTTACATGCAATTTTTCATACATTTCAGAATATCTCTGTAGATCATACATTTAATTTCGCCCGATACCATCTCAAATGTCCTCCAAAGATACAATGTCTGTTCTATGTACAGGATATTGTATATATTAGCATCTCTTGTATGTACCCAAGTTGGTAAAGGGTATAATATAGTTGGCCCCTTTCATCTTTACTAGTTTCCTTAGTGGTTCATTTTGATTCTTAGCCTCCACTCTCTTAATGTCATAGTTTAAATGATTTGGACAACAATACAGCAGAATTGTCTCTATTTTCAGTTTTCAGATTCTCAAAAGATGTTAATTTTCCTACCCAAAATTACATTTCTTTCTGGTGTAGCTCTCATATATGGGCACCAATCCATATTCGGTATTTTTATGAATTTTTACGCACTTTCCCAAATATGTGGCTGTAATTTGGTATAATAGGCTCTTGAAGGCTGGCATGCATATGAGCAAAAAACGACCAATTAAGATTATTGCCCCATGGTTAGAATTTTTAAAATTTTTAGTCGCATTTTGCCATTGTAGTGGTTGAAAATTGACATTACTCTATACATCTAATAACTGTATAAGGACAATTTGTCATGTTTATTCCTGAAAAAAAAAATCAATCTTAATTTTTTTTTATTTTCGTTATTCTTTCATTACCAACCCCGTCTATAATATATTTAAACACATCAACATCTATTAAATAAAGTTCAACTTTATTTAATTTTTCTCAACGAACTTATTCACCTTTCAATACATCCTCCCCTTATTTAATGTATTTTCACATGAGTGTGTGTGTGTTTGTTTTTGGTGTTTACTCTCCAAACTTCTTCATTTGCCAAAATCCGATAAATTCGTATTTGATTAAACTCTAAAACTTTACTACCTTCAAAAAAACCTTCAACTTTTTTGTTTGGCATTTGGCAACTGTTGCTTTTGAGATAAACCGACAGCAAGCAAATGTATTTGGTTTTCAATTAAAATGTGGTGGAGCTGTGAAAACAACATTAAATCCGATGTAGAGAAGGTTTTTTGTTTTTATCGAATTGCCAATAAGTGGATTAACGAAATGTGCGGTAGGCAATCGGTGAATAGCAATTGGATACACAACTAATGATAAATCAAATGTAAAAGTTAAATGCGGAATAAATGAAATTTAATAGAATTATTTTGAGTAATTAATGTTTTAACTTTTGAAGAAAAGAATGGATTAAATACCGTATTAAATTATTTGGATCGGAAACTACAATAATAACAAGAAGAGAATTAAACGTTCCCAAATATGTTAACAAGGCATTTTTTTATCTAAAGAAAATCATACTATTATACCTTTCACCACAGTATGTAAGGTATCTATAATAAGAAATTTGCCATTCGGTTCCCGATTCATCGAAATACTCTTCGGAGTCCCCATTACATCAGAATAGAACTCTATGTCGATGTAGCATTATTCAAATCACAATAGAGATCGCAATATTTGACATAGATCATTAAAAATTTGCCCTGGCATTGCCATTGCTTCTGGAACGATTGGTATAACAAATGGGGTTGATCTGCCATGATCATAAAGTCGGACTGGACCGACTATATGCTACCCCTCACCACTTTGGGTATATTCTGCATATATATTCGAACAGAATTCACCTTTTCGAAGGAATACAAATTTCAGTACGTTGTATCAATCAATTTACATTAAATAGGACGAAAATATATATAGGAGCTATAACTATATGTGAACCGATTTTCACGATAATTAGCACATATCATAATAGACTTATTTCTGAACCGATTTTATAGAAACTTAGCACAATATTGACTTATTGACAAATTTCGTGCAAATCGAAAGATATATAGTGCATATTTGGTGCACCATATACATAAAATCGGTCGAAACTATATAAGGGAGCTATATCTAAATATGAACCGATTTTCTCGAAACTTAACACTCGTCATTCAAAACTCAATTCACTACACTATGCAAAATTTCGTTCAAATCGAAAGTTATATAAGGTCTTTGGTGAACCATTTTCATAAAATCTTACGGAATTATATACGTTAGCTATATCTAAATCTGAACCGATTTTAACGAAACTTAGCACAAATCATTCTGGACCTAATTCAGTAGCCTATGCCAAATTTCGTGTAAATCGAAAGACATATAGAGACTTTGGTGCCCCATTTACCTAAATTCGGACGAAAATATATATGGGAACTATACATAAATCTGCCCCGATTTTCGCCAATTTCAATAAGGTTCGTCCCTGGGCCAAATAAATGACTCAAGCAATTTGAAAGACCATTTTCCGAGATTGTGTCTTCTACCTGATCTTTCCATCAGATTCGTGGACTTCCTCTTCCGGGTGAACCATCACATGGCTCACTTCAAAATGCCATGTGCAGCGACTACGTCGGCTAGGTCATGTTCACCCCTTTTCACAACATAACCTAGCCAACGTAGTCGCTGCAGCTCGATACGTCTAACAATGCCGATGTCAGAGAATGGTTCATGCCGATGTCATGGTTCATTCGACGGCGATATTCACCGTCGACGCAGATCGGTTCATAGATTTTACGGACCATTATTGCTCAAACACTCCCTTGCTTCAGATCCATACAACAGCACGTATAATATCAGTGTCTTGTAGAGTGTGAGTTTGGACAGGCGAAAGGGGGCCTTGCTTTTGAGTTGCTTATACAGACCATAGTTGGCCAACACTATTCTCCTCCGGAATTAAAAAACTGATATCATGACATGACATTTTCCAGCAGGATGTTAAACAGGTCACACGACAAACTGTCACCTTGTCTGAATCCTCGTTCGGTATTGAAGGGCTCCGACAGGTCCTTTCCGACTTTAACTGCTGACCTTGTGCCAGTTAAAGTTATCCTGTATAACCATATTAATTTTGCAGGAATTCCGAACGCAGACATGGCTTAACAGTCGAATAATAGGTGGAATGTGTCGATGTATTTTTCGCGTGTGTTTTCCAGTATTTGGCGCAGTGTGAAAATCTGGTCAGTGGCGGATTTGCCAGGTCTGAATCCGCATTGGTTTTGAGCATTGGCTTCAATCGTTCACACAACACACTGGATAGCACTTTATATGCAATGGGAAGGAGACGTAATCATCTATAGGTGGCACGTATTGTTTTATCTCATTTTTTGGCACGGGACGCAGGACGCCGTGGTTCCAATCATTGTGCATGCTTTGCTCTAGCCAAATTGTACTAATCAGTTGGTGCATACTCCTGACCAGCATCTGACACCGCCCTTAAATAGTTCAGCTGGTGACCCACCGGCACATGCTGCTTTATTGTTCTTCAGCCGATTAATTGCTATGCTGACACTGGCTAGGTGGTATGCACTCTATACCGTCATCTCTTTTTTGTTCTGGGGCATCTTCTTCATCGCCACTTCTAGAAGCTTTTCAAAATGCTCCTTCCAGATCCACAACATGCTGTTTGTATCTGTCACCAGATTTTGATCTTCATCTCTAAAGGAGGAGTGTCTGCACCAAAGCCTTCGGTTTGGTGTTTCAATCGTTGGTAAATGTTCCGGACTCCTCTATATCTCGAGTTTCTCACACTCAAGTTGTTCTTTTTCTTTCTTATTTTTCTTCTGAAAATACGTTTCTCCTCTCTCCTTTTCTCCCGATAATTCTCCATCGCATTACGTTTTGCTATTGTCTTCAGAGTTGTTCTATATGCTGTGTTTCGTCTCAGTAGCATAACGACACTACAGATCGTACCATGGTGATGGTTTTTGGTACCCAAGTGTTGCTATTGCTACAGTTTGTAGGAAGTGAGTAATGCTTTACCACTGTTCTTCTATATTAATATCGGGGAAATGAGTGCTTTCGTTAAGTAAGTAGTTAGGTTTGGCGGAGTAAGCTTCTGCTATCTGTTCGACGTCGAGTTTCCGTGTTACATTAGATCGCCCCTTTGCTGCTACATTAAGACGGGTGCGAACCTTGGCAGCCGCAAGGTAATGATCCGAATCGATATTCGCTCCTCGTATCCATCAAACGTCTAAAACACTGGATGAATGACTTCCGTCCATCACAACATGATCAATTTGAGTTCTGGTTGTTTGATCAGGAGAAATCCCAGTTACCTTGTGTATATATCGAGATGCTTGAATCGGATGCTCCCAACTACCATGTTTTTTGCTGCCGCGAAGTCAATTAACCTCATGCCGTTTTCGGGTGTGTCTTCATGGAATGCTGAATTTTCCGAAGGTGGGACCAAAAATATTTGCCCTTCCGACTTTTGCATTAAAATCTCCTAGCAGAATTTTAATGTCATGGTCAGGGCAGCGGTCATATGCAGATTCTAGGCGCTCGTAAGAAATGTCTTTTGTCTGTTCATCTTTGTATTCTTTCGGAGCATGAGCGCAAATAAGACTGATGTAGAAGTACATCGCTTTTATGCGGATTATAGCAATTCGCTCATCTACTGGAGTGAATCTGGAGACGAGGTCTTTTATTCTCCTATTAGCCATAAATTCGCATCCAAAATTGTGTCTCGTTTGATGGCAGCTATAATACAGGGCGTAATCGTCTGGTTTACTTACGCCTGTCCCTTTCCATCACATTTTCTGTACGGCAATAATTGCGGCTTTGTACTTCTTGAGTACATCCGCCAAAGCGAGAACTGCGCCTGTTCTGTTCAACGTGCGCACATTCCAAGTGCAGATTCGCAGATCGTGGTCCTTTATACGTTTGCGGGGGTCGTCAAAATTAGGGGAGTTTGGTTTTCTTTTTGCTTTTTCATATTAGGAGGGCTTTTCCGAGTGTTAGCAACTAACCTCAACGCCTCAACCCTTTTTATAGTTAGAGTAAGTGATGTAAATCTGGTATATGCAGGTAAAGTGGTATAGTCACTTTTTCATAATTATTACCAACTATTGTTTCGTAGATGGCTCTGAAGGCAGCAGTTCATAAGAATTATAGTTATTGGCCTAGATCTCTGACGCCATATACTTGGAGGTCATCTAGTATTCAATAGATGTCGCTGAGGTCAGTGTCTCTATAGTTGTATACTGATACCCTAAGATAGATGGCCCAGTAATCGTGACATATGATATGATAGCATCAGAAATCATCTGATACCACTTACTGTTCAGTAGAATTATTGTTCTTGACATATGTCTCTGATACCATATATTGAGGCGCTTTCCTACTTTGTAGTCGTGAATTCCGAGGTAATGTATTACTAAGTGATAGTATCTAAAGTCATCTAGCAGATGCCTCTGAATCCCTCAACTCTATATCGCAGTCCTCTAATACTAACTAGTTCTCTTTTGTAAATCTTAAGCAGTTTATTTCTTGACATCATCAGGAGTAAAATCCGAAGCTTAATTTTTTTTAAAAAAGTAAAATTAGAACTCTTCAAAGAAGGCCACATATTTTGCAGAGTAATTTCTGGAGTATTTTATTCTTCGGTTGCAGTATCTAATGATACATACCTTGTAATAGAATCTCCGGTGTCATGTTCTGAGGGCAGCTAAAGTTGGTTTCTTACATCTTGAGAGAAAGTTCCAAATATCATCTACTCTCCAGCAGATGGCGCTGACCATGGTTTCTATAAGTGTCTACGATCAAGTACTTCTTAGCGCAATAAATACATCTGAGTTATGGCCGTACAGTCCTGAATTTTAATCGGAAAAGGTGTTTTGAACAATGACTCTAAGAGAGGAAATATTAACGAATTCATAGAGAAATCAGCTGCTTCTATTAGATTTACAGGCAAAGGAAACGAGATAGACCCATGGTTCCTTTTGAGAATATGCATAGGATCACTTTCTGAGTAGATTTAGGCATGTCCGCCTGCCTGTCTGTCCGTTATTATTGCCTTACAGAAAATATGATGGAAAGGGACAGGCGTAAGTAAATCAGACGATTACGCCCTATATTATAGCTGCCATCAAACGAGACACAATTTTGGATGCGGATTTATGGTTAACAGGAGAATAAAAGACCTTGTCTCCAAATTCACTCCAGTGTATGAGGGAATTGCTATAATCCGCATGCTTATGCTCCGACCGAAAACAAAGATGAGCAGACCAAAGGCATATTGTACGAGTGCCTAGAAACATCATGTGATCGCTGCCTGGCCATGACCTTAAAATTCTGCTAGGAAAATGCAAAAGTCGGAAGGGAAAATATTGTTGGTCCCACCTTCGGAAAATTCAGCCTCCATGATGAAACATCCGATAACGGCATGATTCTGATTGCACAAGATTCAAGCATCTCGATATACACAAGGTCACATGGATTTCTCCTGATCAAGCAACGAGAAATCAAATTGACAATGTTGTGATGTCCGTCCATGTATTTTTGTGAGCAAAACACAGGTCGCATTTGTGATCCAAATTGGATGAAATTTCGGATTGGATTTGGAGAGAATCGATTCAGATTTAGATATAGCTCCCATATATAAATGGTCAAAAAACCCATAATTTTTGTCAGATTGTGATGAAAATTGGTATAACTTATGGAATTGAGACTACAATAGGGTGTGTTAAGTTTAATTGAAATCGGATCAGATATAGATAAAGCTCCCATTTATAGCTTCTTCCGATTTTATGTAAATGGTGCACTAAACTCTCAACATTTGTTCAATTGAGACAATATATTGAAAATATGTTGAAATCCAAAATTTAACAGTTTATCTTAGAGTGATGCGTATTAAAATTGCAAAAATCGGCTTGAGTTTAGATATATCTCCCATATATATTTTCGTCCGATTTCATGTAAATGGTGCGAGAGATAAAATTTTGGAGATCGCACTGTGCAGCAGCATGTCAAGTGGTATATGCCACGGTTGCTCAGTTAGGTCCAGATTTATATATAGCTCCACATACATTATTATACCCAATTTTAAACAAGTGGTATACCAAAGAATCCGATTGTCATGCAATTTTTCATAGATTTGAGAATGGTATGTACATTAATTTTTAATTTCGTTCATCGTTCAATAGCAAATTATTTGTCTTTTTTTAATTACTGAGTTTCAACAGTAGGGTTTCATGTCCTTCTTCCGAACTCATATATCTTCTATCAATGCAGTTTCCTAGATATCAAATTTATATATTTTTTTATGTTTCTAAGTTTTACTTCTTAGTTTATATACAATATTATATACAATATAACTGTGTCTGCTGGACACACCCACTCTCACATACAATTGAGATTAAGAAGTATAATTTAAGTAAATGAATTAATTAAAAGCTGGTTGTTAACATTTTGGGTCAATAACATTTGCTACTAAGTACAATACAATATACATACATATGTAAAATAGCTACTAATGTGTATGTGTGGTCGTATGTGTGATAATTTCTTGTATGTGTACATAGAACAATTATTATCACCACTAAATTGAAGATTTAACAAATTGAAAAGATGACAGACGCCTTTTAGATATATTAAAGATTAGTAATTTTAAAGGTCTACATAGATATAACGCACACACACACTCTCGCACACTACGTAAAGTTCAAGACAATTTCTCACACAATATATTATCCTTGTATTGTATTTGCCTCCTTTTCCTCCCAAATAAATGTCCTTCAAAGGCAAACTGCCTTTCACTTAGGCCAGCGGCAACAAAACCTTAATTGTAAATGATACAATAGCCGTAACTGGACTTGGAGAAGTACACATTTAAAATATGCAGTAGTCGGGCGCAACATGTTTCCCTTCCTTCTTCAACATCCTCCAACCACCTTCCAATGAAAACCATTCATACACACACACACGCACAAATCATCATTGAACTGTAGTAGTAGTCTTTGCATTGGAAATTTATAAAATGTTTCAACATGATGAAGAAAACCAAGAACAACAATTCGAAGTTACCCTCGAATTGGTTGTGATAAAGGGGGAAGGGGGCGGCCAAGAGCTCCGCACATGACATAATTGTCTAGTCGTGTTGTTGCACTTGCCCTATTATGTCTATTGTGTCCGAAACTGTATGTAAGCAGCATCTTTAACAACTTGCAACATACCAATTGTTCGAAACGCATAAACAGACACACGCATACATCGATACACTTGAACATCGGGACAAACCTAAATGTGTGGATTTACTCATCCCCATTTCTCACGTAACTACGTGCAATACCTATCCTGTTCGTACAATTCATTTGTTGGTCGTAGCCTACATTGGCTTACAGAGAAATCGACATTGTTAAAATATATATATTTGAAATATGAATGCTGGCTGGACATGTATACCTCTTGTATTTTATGAAATGCCAAGTGGACCAAAGACACAATTTTTTCTACGATATTACACCCGCAATGTCGTATAAAAATTCAGCATAAGCCTATTACTCGGGCTAGACATCTATATAATGCTACCCCTATTATTCAGTATTTGAGGAATTTGGATATGGCGTATTAAAATTTCGCCACAACAAATTATCAATATTGAGCCACGTTTTGGTATAGCCCCACCTTGTGGTACCGTCCCTTTTTCGGGGCCACTAAAGTGGCTGTAATTTGTCTTTGTACATATGTTTGTAACTGGCAAAAGGAATCGAGATAGACACATGGTTCCTTTTGAGAACATGCATAGAATCACTTTCTGAGTCGATTTATGCATGTCCGTCCGTCCGTCCGTCCGCCTGTCTGTCCACGTTAAATTGTAAACAAAGTACAGGTCGCATTTATTATTCGAATTGGATGAAATTTGGCACAGCTCATTCATTTGGACCAAGGACGAACCCTATTTAAATTGGGAAAAAAATCGGTTCAGATTTAGATATAGCTCCCATATATATGTACGTCCGATGTTAGGTAAATGGTGCATCCAAGTCCTTATGTAACTTTCGATTTGCACGAAATTTGGCATAGCGTACTAAATTAAGTCTAGAACGATGTGTGTTAAATTTTACGAATATCGGTTAATATTTATATATAGTTCCTATATATATTAAATGGTGCACCAAAGTCCTTATGTAACTTTCGATATACTGGATTAAGTCTAGAACGGTGTGTGTTAAACTTCATGAAAATCGGTTCAAATTTAGATATAGCTCTCATATATATTTTCGTCCGATTTTAGGTAAATGGTGTACCAAAGTCCTTATATATGCTTCGATTTGCACGAAATTGGGCATAGCGTACTGATTTAAGTCTAGAACGATGTGTGTTAATATTCGTGAATATAGGTTCAGATTTAGATATAGCTCCCATATATATTTTCGTCCGATTTTAGGTAAATGGTGCACCAAAGTCCATATGCAACTTTCGATCTGCACGAAATTTCGCACAGCGTACTGAATTAGGTCTAGAACGAATATCGGTTCAGATTTAGATTTAGTTCCCATATATATTTTCGTCCGAATTTAGATAAATATCGGTTCAAATTTAGATATAGCTCCCATATATATTATCGCCCGATTTTAGGTAAATAGTGCACCAAAATCCATATATCCTTCGATTTGTACGAAAGTTTACATAGCTTACTGAATTAAGTCTAGAACGATGAGTGTTGAGATTCGTGAAAATCGGTTCAGATTTACATATAGCTCCCAACGACGTAGCCCAAGGGGGCCCTTGAATGACGGTATTGCGTTTTGTTGAAATTTGTGCATATGTATTTCGAACGGGTGTCTGATTGAGATTAATTTTTTATCGTTTTCCATAAATTTTCCTATGGTACGCAGACGACTCTAAATCTGTCCGAATGAAGTTAAATTTAGCATAGGTTGCAGAAAGACATGAGTATGTTCCTTCGAGGGAACATTGACATGCAATTGTAAGAATACATATGTATAATATACCCAAAGTGGTGAATTGTGTCATATAGTCGGCCCAGTCCGACTTTACTACTTTCCATACTGGTATATTTATACAGAAAACTGCCATATCTTTTGAACAAAAAGGGAGATTTGCAAAAATATTTCATAGACATATAAAAGGTTACTCTTTATTTTTGATGTTTAGAAGCTCTATCAGGTTTTTCACTTCCACGTTGCTGTACTTTGACATCCCATGTTCTTCAATGGTTAAAAATATCTTAGCCGGAAAATTTGCCTTTTGACATTATAAATATTGACATTATAAATATTTTGAAGAGTTTTGCGCCGAAGTGTTTATAACTCGACATACCGTTAAAAAATTTCTTCCCAGAAATTTCCTGGTATCTAGAGAGGATTGTGAAAATCTACCACTACAGGTTTTGCAAATAGAGAGCAGGACTTCTATATTAAATATTCGCTGAAAAAATTATTTTAAAAATCCACGCCTTATATAGGTCCCTGTAGTCGCTGAAAAAATTATTTTAAAAATCCACGCCTTATATAGGTCCCTGTAGTCGCTGAAAAAATTATTTTAAAAATCCACGCCTTATATAGGTCCCTGTAGTCGCTGAAAAAATTATTTTAAAAATCCACGCCTTATATAGGTCCCTGTAGTCGCTGAAAAAATTATTTTAAAAATCCACGCCTTATATAGGTCCCTGTAGTCGCTGAAAAAATTATTTTAAAAATCCACGCCTTATATAGGTCCCTGTAGTCGCTGAAAAAATTATTTTAAAAATCCACGCCTTATATAGGTCCCTGTAGTCGCTGAAAAAATTATTTTAAAAATCCACGCCTTATATAGGTCCCTGTAGTCGCTGAAAAAATTATTTTAAAAATCCACGCCTTATATAGGTCCCTGTAGTCGCTGAAAAAATTATTTTAAAAATCCACGCCTTATATAGGTCCCTGTAGTCGCTGAAAAAATTGTTTTAAAAATCCACGCCTTATATAGGTCCCTGTAGTCTCTGAAAATTTTTTTTTAAAAATCCACGCCTTATATAGGTCCCTGTAGTCTCTGAAAAAAATTATTTTAAAAATCCACGCCTTCTATAGGTCCGTGTAGTTTCTGAAAAAAATTATTTTAAAAATCCACGCCTTATATAGGTCCGTGAGGTCTCTGAAAAAAAAATATTTTAAAAATCCACGCCTTATATAGGTCCCTGTAGTCTCCGAAAAAAAATATTTTAAAAATAAGAATCTAAAATTTATACTCAATAGAAAAACTTTTTCAACATCCCCAAAATACTGAAATTTGTGGTCCATCCCGAAACTTCATTTTTTTTAAATACTATACATTCAGAATCCCAAATACCAACAAACAAAATACCGAAAAAGGGGGCTTGGAATTTCCTGGGTAGCATTCATATATTCAGCACAATATTCTGAATTTGGAGTCATTTGAGAAAGTTTTTCAACTTAATCAGCTTTAATACGATATTTAAATTCTTCACTATATTGGTTATATATGGCACCCACATAACTGTACAAATAAATAAGTCTATGTTTTGGGAATATGAGACTCAAAATGTATTGTCCTTATATTATTTTTTTATTATTTTCTATAGTAAGTCCCTTATGCTTTTTAACAATTGCTTTAAGACTTCACAGTTGCATTGATGCAATATTTAGTAGTAGTCATTGCATTAGGTTAACATTACAAAATGGAGTACAGGACTCATTTTTATGACCGTTGATGCAATAGAGTATGCAAACGGCTAGTTCTCTAACATTTGAAAAAATGAGCTCATATAAAAGGGTTCGACTAATTTTAGACGAATATGTAACACTCTATTTAGGAAAAATGTTGGTTAACATTAATAGGGTCGGAATAAATAATTATTTTTCTGATTTATCGCTATAGACCATATTTTCACACTGCGCCAAATACTGGAAAAGATCCTCAAAAAATACATCGACACATTCCACCTTTTAGTCGACTACAAAGCCGCATTCGACAGCCCTATCCGTTCAGAGGTGTTTAAAGCTATGTCTGTGTTTGGCGTTCTTGCAAACATTAATCCGGCAATGCAGGATAACTTTAACTGGCACTGGATCAGCAGTTAAAGTCGGAAAGGACTTCCCACATCTCTTTAATACCGAATAAGGATTTAGACAATGTGACATTTTTTAGTGTGATCTTTTTAACATCCTGCTGGAAAAGGTCATACGAGAGGCAAAGGCGAACAGAAATGACACTCTGTATATCAACCAGCACATGTTACTCGCCTACACCGATGACATCAACATAATGGGTCGAACAATGCGAGCGGTAACAGCCACCTTTGAATAAATTGAGAAGGAGTCTGCCAAAGTGGGCCTGGCAGTAAACGGCGAGAAGACCAAGCTGATGGTATCAACGCGCAAGACGTCCAGTAGACCCAGACAGTAGACAACTGTGGAACTTGATAACTACAGCTTCGAGGTAGGCCAAGATTTTATATACCTTGGTACCGCCATAAAAAAAAAACGAATGACATAAGTTTTGAAATTCGGACAAGGATAATGATGGCCAACAGATGCTACTATGGTCTGAGCAAACAACTCAAAACAAGGCCACCTCCCGTCAGACCAAACTCACACTCTACAAGACACTGATACTACCCGTGCTGTTGTATGGATCAGAAGCATGGGTACATGCACAAGCAGATAAGTCAACTCTTGGATTTTTGGGAGGGAGATTTGTTACCAAATACGACTACCAAATATCAAATTACAGCGAATTCGTTTAAAAAACGCACTCAGAACCCTGAAAAAATACTGAAAATATGGGGCTTAATGGAAAAGTGGACCTATATTTATAATTTGGTACCAAATAAGAATACAAAGTTCCAAATTACAGCGAATTCAAAATACCGAAAATTGGGGGGATACCCGAAAATTGGGGGATACCCTTATATAGGGGCCATGTCAAAATGTGGATCGATATAGCTCATATTCAGGTGCCTGCAGACCAAAGACAACTCTGTGCAAATTTTTGACTATCTATCTTAATTCGTTTAGAGGCTAGAGTTATTACAACAGTCAGACGGCCATCGTTATCGAGTTTTACTCTGATCAAGAATATATATGGGCAATATTGCCAATTTTTTAACATAGCTGAAGGTTCACCCCTTTATAACTCGGGAACTACTTAAGTATATGAAAAAAAGTGAATAGTTTTGTGTTAATTGATCTGTCGTTGCAAACTGTTCATGATATTGACCTCCAAACTTTATTTTGGTGGAAGCTGTGTCTTCTTTAATGTAAAAAAATGTGTAAAAACACGTTGAGGCGAACCAGTTTTTTTATGTTCTCTATCGATTTGTGACTAAGCCACTCATTGCACGGTCTTCGAGTCAAAATAAAACTAGAAGCCAACAAAATGGGGACTACGCCCCTTATGTATCATTTTTCAAAATTTTCACTGTATCTACCTTTAAATGATGCTGACATTTTGAAGCTCGATTTTGAGTGTTTTTTTAATTTTACTTCTTGCTTTAATACGCAAACAGGAATTTATAAAAATCGATTATAAGATTATTGTAGTCGCGAATCTGCGTCATTTGATATGTATTTTGTGTATATAGTATGCACAGCTTCAGAGTAATACTCATCCGAAGATGCGAATTTTGTGCGATCAAATTTCTAAAAAACCCGTTTTTCGGCCCAAATTTTTAGATCTGTCAACTAAATGATATGAGTACCCGCGATCAATAAGGTTTTTTACGTTTCGGATGATATAAAACCTTCTTAGTGAAAATCCATCTACTAGAACGGCAGGAACTGGCCTTCCAAAAACACGAAATTTGACAAAAAATGATTTTGAAAATATAGCGTATTTATTTGCGTTTTCTGTGTATCATTTCCTCTTCAATAAATGACCTCATACGGATTTTGATCTTTTTCGAAAAGAGAACTTTAACAACTTCAGCCGAAAGAGAGATGTACGCAATTTATCTCAAAAATAGATTTTGCTGGCACATCCATGGTTCTTAATGGACCACATTGAAATGATATATATCGATGTATTTTTTTAGGGTGCACACCGAAATCGGATGCGCGTTAATGGCATATGGAGTTTTCGGAAATTATTCGCGTTTTACGATTTTTTGGGTACTTCAATGTAACGTGCGGCACATCTTAGCCGTCAAATGAAATTTCGCAAAACATGCATAGATTGGAAGATAAACGTCAGTACTTCCTGGAAACCTCATGCGCATCAAATGATTTTGAGAATTACGCGATTTATATGCAATTTAAAATGTATATTTCATAATATTATTTTATTTTAAGATTTATTCCTATTTATAGAAACCAAAGATTTATCGGAAGGGTCTTGCTACAATCCACAAGGTGTATACTTATACACCAAATGTGATTATTTTTAAATATGTAAATTTTTCGGCGAAATTCGGGTAAAATAGCAGAATAACCCCAACATTTTTTTCTGAAATTTCTTGTATAAAATTAAAAAATAAATATGATGACATTATTTTTTCGAACCAAAAACAAATATTTTTCCTCAATATCTTGATTTGTTTTCGCTCTGATTTACAAACCGCTACACGGACTTGTGTGATTTTGATATCATTTGATTCATCATGGTGTTTAGAATATGTAGATATTTTTAAATTAATTTTTAGGTGTGTGTGTATGTCATTAACATAATGAAAATATTGACGTAATCTCCTATATTTTTATTATTTTTCTCATATTTCGCGAAGACGTGCAACTTTTTCGTGATTATTATTATATATTCATATTCTTATTTTACGGAGGAAGATGTAATTCAACGTTTTTGGTCAATATAATAAACGGCGTAATTTTAAGATTTTTTTTCTTATGCCCAACATTAAAACCTCGATAACTTTTGCGCGCATCAACCAAAAATTTGATCGCGAACGGTTTCGGAGTCAGAACATTTTTCTCTATATGTGTACCAAAAATCATTGATGTGCCACAAAAACAAAAAAGCTGATTTTTTGAAAATGGAATATTAAAAAATTGGCAATATTGCCCATATACTTTATGGGGTCGGAAATGATTATTTCGATGAATTACTAACGGAATAGCAAACTTAATATACCCTAAAAACTCAAAACGGGAAATTAAATAACAGGTAGGGTAATGGGAACAAGTAAGATAAAAACCAGGTTGTTGATTGCCTGTGATAAATTCCTATTTTTTCTATGAACATAGAAATATATGGGGCCGCTCGAAGCATCTGTAATTTTGCATATTGAGCTTTTCAAAGGGTAGAATACCTCCTCGCAGAAATTTGTTTTAATATGGTCAATGTCGTCTAGATATGTGTGTGTCCGTCCTGTCGTGCGCTGTTCATTACGCTGTTCAGTGCGCTGTTCGTTGACGGGCTCTGGCCAAAGAAGACCCCGATTGTTCAGTAATGATCCGTTACTATTTAGGGAATGAAATGGACCAACTTCTTTATTATACCCTTCACCACACTGTGGTACAGGGTATTATGTCTTTGTGCATATGTTTGTAACGGGCAAAAGGAAGCGAGATAGACACATGGTTCCTTTTGAGAATATGCATAGAATCACTTTTTAAGTCGATTTATGCATGTCCGTCTTTCCGTCCGTCCATGTATTTGGCCCAAGGACTAACCCTATTGAAATTGGGAAAAATCGGTTCAGATCTAGATATAGCTCCTATATATATTTTCGTCCGATATTAGGTAAATAATGCACCAATGTCCCTACATATCCTTCGATTTGCACGAAATTGTGCACAGAGTACTGAATTACGTCCAGAATAATGTGTGCTAAGTTTCGAGAAAATCGGGTCAGATTTAGATGTAGCTCCCATATATAGTTTCGTCCGATTTATGGTAAATAGTACACCAAAGTCCCTATATGTCCTTCGGTTTGCACGAAATTTGGCATAGAGTACTGAATTAGATCCAGAATGATGTGTGCCAAGTTTTCCAGAAAATCGGGCGAGATTTAGATATAGCTCCCATATATAGTTTCGTCCGATTTTATGTAATTGGAGCACCAAAGTCCCTATATACCTTTCGATTTGCATGAATTTTGGTGTAGGGTACTGAATTAAGTCTAAAATGTTGTTGCTAAGCTTCGTGAAAAGATCCATATCTAGGCCGATTGACACAACGTACTGATGTAATATAAATTAGTCTCTGGCAAGTTTCCTCGAAATCGTTTCAGATATAGATA